>NW_015639527.1:684833-718185 GCF_001515625.1 Sinocyclocheilus rhinocerous | reverse complement strand
AACCCAGCATTTTTTAGAGTGTATGCTCATCCAGGCTGCATTTATTTGATCAAAAATTAAATTAAAAAAAACAGTAAAATTGTGAAATATTAATACAATTTAAAATGGATGTTTTCTAATTTTAAGCATTTAAAATGTCTTTTAAATGTAAATAAAATGTGTAACTTCAGTCTTCACTGTCACATGATCCTTCAGAAATCATTCTAGTATGCTGATTTGGTGCTCAAGAAACATTATAATCAATGCTGAAAACAGCAGTGCTGCTTAATGTTTTTGTGGAAACATTTTAGTGGATTTTTCAGGATTCTTTGATGAATAGAAAGTTCAAAAGAACAGCATTTATCTGAAATAAAAATATTTTGTAACAATAGAAATGTCTTTACTGACATTTTGATCAATTTAATGCATAAGTATAAATGTTTTTTTTTTTTTAAATGTACTGACCACAAACATTTGAACACAGTGTATGCTTATGCTCTATATGTATGTATGTAGTTGCATTGAAAGCTAAATCACCAGAAGCTACAGTATAACTCTTTTGGGTATTAGCATATTTCATAAAAAATGTTTTCCCATTAAATAATACATTAAAGGTTGTTACAGCTTAGACAGCATCGCATTGGCACCAATTTGAAGAGAACATAGTATAAATCACTTTAAATGTATAGATTTAATCACAGAATTCATTGGTATTCCAATCAAAAATTGATTTAAAATTAGAATTTTTTAATGAACCAATAAAAATATATATTTTTTAATTGCTTTTAAAAGTACAATATTCTACATAAAGTAGAAATTAAATAGAATAAACTTAAATCAGTAATATAACATAGATCAGTAATAAAACAAAACCAAATAGCAAATAGTATGAAGTTATTTAATTACAGTGTTTTATGAGAAACTGTAATTGATGCAGTTGTAAGTGAGACTTCATGGCTTGAGCTCATAATTACAGCTGGCAGGGAAAGCATTTTAAAGGTTGGGGAAATGGAAAGTAAAGTGGGGATGTATTGAACATGTCTGGTATGTGTCTGGGAAAAAGGGAGAGTTCGAATGTTAGCCCTCTTCCCATCGATACTGCTCCGCCAGACCCTCACCCACAATCGTTTGACTGCTTGATCACAATCGATAATGAACACAGCCACCTGACGGAAAGCTGCTTCTGACGAGGCTAATAGAACATTGTCAGAGCCGTTGTTTAGTAATGACAAAGCCTGCATGCTAATTTGGAAACTGAAAGTATATACTTCACTGATAATGAAGACATTACAGCAGTATTAAGACACACAATAAAATCATTTTGTCATAAACTCTTTGTGTTAACATATAAGTATTAGCATTTAGCTGAGTTTAAGACTTAAACTTTATAGTATGCATAAAATAACAATATTAAGATTAATAAATCATTATTACTTAACTTCATGGTTTATGTTTATGTTTATCATTTCAGAACTGCAGCTTTAACTGTGCATTCACAATTTTGACATGGCATTTACCAAACATCTGCAACTACTCTCGCTATCAGCTACAAACAAATGATAGAGAATGGCCATGTATTGAATCTCTCAGTCCGAGACACGCATCCTTGTGCACGATGGCGAGGGATCAAAGATGTGTGTGCGGGCAATGACTTCCTGTTAGTTAGAAACATTTTTTGTGGACGGACCGTGGTGCTGAAAAAGAGCAGCAGGTTTTTTTCCCCGTTAAGCAGAAACAGGTGAGCTCCGAAGTACAGGAGGAAGTGGTTCGTGGTTTATAGACCCCATTCATCATCATCCACATAGTCTCCCTCTGCGTCTCACAGCTAGCCCTCACATCTGGGAAGAGGGTGTTTTATATATCTGTTTACCAGGCAAGCTGGTAACAACAGACCTTCACTTTCTCTTGAGACACTTCCAACGTGGCACGCCGCTGGACGTTGTTTCGAAAACTGAAAACAACTACATAAATTGTTTTATTTGAAGTGTGTTTCTGTGCCACAAATGTCACTAACAAAATATATATATAGGGCCAAAGTACACTTCTGCAAGTTTTTTGTCTTGTGATGAAAAAAATATATCAATATTTCATCAATTCATATTCATCCATTTTAGTCAGATTTACTCAGACTAACCTGATATTAAATTGTATTCTATGAAAATGACATTAGACGTATTCACAACGTGACTTACACATTCTGACTAGCAACATAAACGGTAAGATTTTTACATTTTTAAAAGTCTCTTATGCTCACCAAGGCTGCACAATTTAAATAACTTTTTTTCTATTTTAATATTTTATAAATTGCAATTTATCTGAATTTTCAGCAGCCATTACTCCAGTTTTCAGTGTCACAAGATCCTTCAGAAATTGTTATAATATGCTGATTTGGTGCTCAATAAATATTTCTTGTTTTTATCAATGTTGAAAACAGTTGTGCTGCTTAATATTTTTTGAATTTTTCAGGATTCTTTGATGAATATTTGATGAATAGAAAGGTCAAAAGAACTTAATTTATTCTTGCTGAATAAAAGTTTTTTTTATTTTTTTTATCTTGCCGACCCTGAACTTAACCGGTAATGTAACTTAGTTACTATGACTGGACTATGTGAAACAATCATAATTTTTCTAGATTTCATTCATTGTTAAAACATTTTTCCTATCATATTTTCAATAACAGCACATTTGAATTAAAATCACTTGTGCATTGTTCAGAACATTTTTGTCAGTAATTTCGTTGATCAAAGAGAGAGCCCCGCCCCAAACTCACATCATTGGCTGAGTTAATGCTGCTGTTGTCGGACAGGTTAGGCTTTTTTTTCAGGTCATTTTCAATGTTTTGAAAATACTACAGTGTTTATACTTCTCAGGGAAATCAACCCTTACAGTTGTCTCTGCATATTAGGCTGGGAGAAAAAGTATTTAACCATCAAAAAAAAATTACGCACTTCAGCTGCAAAATGAATGATTAGCATGAATCAACAATGAAAGACTTCATGGCAAACTCCAGCACTGTCCTCTGTGCCTAACCTGAGCTTCAAAGCGAGTGTGTGCCGCTGCCAAAAGTGTATCTGATTGTGATTTTCCTGGCTCCTTTTCTATGTATCCTGTGCGGAAGTTTGTCAGTCACAGATGCTGCGGGGAATGCAATGAATAATTTTAAACACTGCGCGTGTGTCACAAATGCCCAAATATCATGAATCTTAATGTCCTGAGTCAGGGCTTCTCCAAAGTGAATACATAAAACCGGCCCACCTGAATACATTTGCTACATTAGAGGTCCTTCCGTGAGCAGAGTTGCAATGCGTTGCGAACGTGTCCCGATGCGTGCTGGGAGAGGAAAAGGACGGAGTTGTAGGGTTTGATTAATGAAGAAGGGAAAAGGGCAGTATGTCGGAGCAGAACCCCAGACCAGGTTCTCAGGCCAAACACAAGCGCATTTAGACGTGCAAACATGCACCCCAGGGCTACACTCCTTCAGGCAACACGCTGCCTTCGCATACAAACACACACATATACACACTCCAGTGTAAAACAGCTTGGGAGACTCAGTGTCCCAGCACTGCTCATTAACCTGTAGGAACCGCAGGTGGAGGATTAATTTCTGATATTCATGAGCTCAAATTTTTCTCTGTGTGTCTCTCAACTACATGTTCAAATTACAGCTTTCCATTTGGTTTAAAGAGTTTACCCAAAAATTTAAATCCTCTCATTATTTACAAACCTTGACTGAAAAACACAAAAGAAGATATTTTGAAAAATGTCTTAGTGCTTTGTCTGTCCATACAATGTTCGTTTGGACCCCACTGACTTCCATTGTAGGGGAAAAAATACAGAAAAAAGTAAGTCTCTTCAGTTTTCCCTCTGTGCTGTCTTTAATGAAATGGAAGGTCAAATTCAGCACATTGCATTATGGGATACAGTATTCCACACAGTCTGCACTGCTTGTACACCGGCAATTTTGCAAAATGTAAAAGGTTATCTGGAGAAATCTAAGAAAATCTGCATTCTGTGCACAGTATGCATACTGTATGTGTCTGAGACATTCAGAATCTTCATTCACCATTCATCCAATCTATCTGCAGTTTCACTTGCCTTTGTATTTATGCTAATGATTGTTTGGATATGGTAGATCTAGAAATAATTCCAAAGTGTCTTGCTTTTTAAAATGAGATTAAAGTCTTCGCTGAAATGGGTGTTGCGGAAACTTACTGTGTGGTGAAATTTTGTTATTCCCAGACGCCCGATGGTTCGCATGCAAATGACCTCATTAGCATAGCTAAAAGCTTTTATTATAATTAGCATTTTCTCAATAGACTGCACAAGTATGGAAAGAATGGGTCCTAAAAGATTTGCACGTTCGCAATTGCACAGTTTCTAAAACACAGATATGACTTTTGTACAACTTTGAGACTTCAGATGAACAATATGATGGAAACCTGCATTAACTGTGACCTAAAATCAGTCTAATGCTGGTCATACTGTACGGAACTGCAAAGTATATCCTTTGGCTTATTTTCAATACACTTCCTGGTAAGCGGCTGAGATAAAGGAAAGGTGTGCACGTACAACACGTAGACTGGTTCGACTGTATGACAAGCTAAGAGGGCAAAAAGCTAATAGCTCTCTTTTGAGCAGAATTCAATGCTGCTTGGCCCCATCCATTAAATGTAATATATTGGTAATCTTTAGAAAATGCACCAAAAGCTTCATTTAAAGTGCCCTTATATCATTCTAACTTGTATGCGCTTGTGTGGGTGTGTGAACGGTGTGTATCATTCTGTCACCCTGTTGCAACGGCGCAGAGTCCAATCGCATCTTGATGTCATTAGTGCACACAAGAGCAAATGGCTGCAATATAACAAAGAGTGAAAAATTTAAGGGGGTCTGAATACTTTCCGTACCCACTGTATATATATATATATATATATACTGTATATATATACACTGTATATATACATATATATAAATTAGAAGTAATTATTATTATGGTTATTAGAAGTAAATTATTATTACAAATATATAAATATATTTAAATAATAATAATGAATAAATTTACAAATTATAATTTATTCTATTATTTTTTTTAATATTACATGCACACAATGTTAAAATGTATTACAAGTATACATTTTTTATAAATAATAAATGTATTAAAACAATGTATAAATTATAAATGCATTTTTATTATTTACTATCAATATTTTCATAATGTATGCTAGAAGGTTCCTTGAATACATTTTAGCAATAGCTGAATACTGTACGGAACTGCAAAGTATATCCTTTGGCTTATTTTCAATACACTTCCTGGTAAGCGGCTGAGATAAAGGAAAGGTGTGCACGTACAACACGTAGACTGGTTCGACTGTATGACAAGCTAAGAGGGCAAAAAGCTAATAGCTCTCTTTTGAGCAGAATTCAATGCTGCTTGGCCCCATCCATTAAATGTAATATATTGGTAATCTTTAGAAAATGCACCAAAAGCTTCATTTAAAGTGCCCTTATATCATTCTAACTTGTATGCGCTTGTGTGGGTGTGTGAACGGTGTGTATCATTCTGTCACCCTGTTGCAACGGCGCAGAGTCCAATCGCATCTTGATGTCATTAGTGCACACAAGAGCGAGCAGCCCGTCCTGCCGATGACATGCCATGGTTGTGTTTCCTCACTGCAGTGATAAAAATCGGAATATTGAAGGCTGGAATTCCGCCGAAATTGGAACTCCTGAGCTCATAGAGAAGGAAGGTAATCTTCAAGAGCTTGCTGTCAAATCGGTTTGGTCGGTCTCATGTTGAGCAGAGATACGGGGTAAGGGGACAGTGTGTGCGTTATCTGGTTTTCCTAATCTGCAGGGCTGTTTAAATGGATACCACCTAATCTTACCACGAGGTTGCTTGGTGAGACTTTGGGTGGATGCGGCAAAAAACCAGAGAAGTCGCCTGTGATAAATGTGTCGTGAGATCAGAAAGCAGTTTGTGCTAATACATCATTCTGTAAAAGTCGTTTCAGCAGATGCTTGTTGAGTGATTCTTTGACCGATGGAAACGGTGGCCACTTACGCCGTTTTTAACCCATTTAGCACGTCATCCATCAATTTCCACTCAGGCCTGTTTTAGAGGAAGCCATCGAACATAAGAGGAAACTCTGAAATCTGTTGGGCAATTGCAATTTTTACTCACAAGCTCTGAACTAACTAAATATTGTATTAAAACAATGTATAAATTATAAATGCATTTTTATTATTTACTATCAATATTTTCATAATGTATGCTAGAAGGTTCCTTGAATACATTTTAGCAATAGCTGAGAGAGAATTTCGCTAATATGCAAGCAAAATGAACATTATAAGTGAAATATACACAAACAAATCTGGAGTGAAATTAAACTGAATTAAAATCCATTTGAAAGCTTGTGAATTGAAAACAAATCAAATTGAGAAATGTGTATTGACACCCAATCCTAATGGTTGCAATGTAAGCATTTGCCATTCATGGTTACAAAACAAAACAACAACAACAAAAAAATATTAATTAATTAATTATTTAAAAGGCATAAAAAATAAGAGAGCCACAAAATCATATATAAAGTAAATAAAAAAATTAAATAAATAAATTGTTAAAAAAAAGTTAAACATTTCTCACAAAGTAAAACAAGAGCGCATTGTGCTCCGTTCTGCTATAGCTCCTGCGCTGAGGATAATAAATAAGGTGCTATGCATATGCTATGCTATGAGAGAGACACAGAGCATGAGATGGCCTTGTCAGGAATGTGGCAGTAGGATTAGGGCAAGGGTGATCAGCATGCAGAGGATTCAAGCCCCTTCCAATCCTTCCCTAAAAAAAGAGAAAACCTCAGGAGCAAGTGTGTGTGCGCTCACAGAGAGAACCACGGGGGGTTAACGAGAGGGGGGATTATCACACACACTCTCTGACTGCTCTGATTGTCAGCAGATTCCTAATGAAGAGTTTAAGTTTCAGAAGAGCGCTGCAAGGAGACTCTGCGGCAGGCACGTACGTTCAGACCAGCCAACAGAGCCCGGCGGGGAGGGTCAAATATCAGCGCACGCTGGACACTGATGAGACATACGGCTAAATGGTTAGAGTCATAATCTATCCATCCGCTCCGGTGAAATTTCACAGTATCTTACCGTACGCAGAGGTTAGTGAGCAGAGTGCAGCTGTTTAAATCTATGCAATTCATACGAGACATGTAAGTGCAAATTCTATCTATCTATCTATCTATCTATCTATCTATCTGTATTTTATGCCCAAAATTTTTTTCCCAAAAAGAAAAGAAGTCTGCCAGAGGATCTGGAACACAGAGAGAGAAAGGTGCCCATGGAGTATTTAGAATGGGAAAAAGTTCAACAAGCCAACGAGAGGGGGGATTATCACACACACTCTCTGACTGCTCTGATTGTCAGCAGATTCCTAATGAAGAGTTTAAGTTTCAGAAGAGCGCTGCAAGGAGACTCTGCGGCAGGCACGTACGTTCAGACCAGCCAACAGAGCCCGGCGGGGAGGGTCAAATATCAGCGCACGCTGGACACTGATGAGACATACGGCTAAATGGTTAGAGTCATAATCTATCCATCCGCTCCGGTGAAATTTCACAGTATCTTACCGTACGCAGAGGTTAGTGAGCAGAGTGCAGCTGTTTAAATCTATGCAATTCATACGAGACATGTAAGTGCAAATTCTATCTATCTATCTATCTATCTATCTATCTATCTATCTGTATTTTATGCCCAAAATTTTTTCCCAAAAAGAAAAGAAGTCTGCCAGAGGATCTGGAACACAGAGAGAGAAAGGTGCCCATGGAGTATTTAGAATGGGAAAAAGTTCCAGAAACAAGCCAAAAAGAGTTCTAGAACAATCCATAAACTGTATAATATGATTCTTTAAATTGTTTATAATGTTCTACACTTTCTGATTTTGACAGGAGCAGAGAAGTCCTGAAGAGCAGGTTTAACAGGGAGAACGAATCACTTTCTGATGAGACCAGTGGAGCAAAAATGAGCATGGTGGGATAATGAGCCGATGTTTGCTGCTCTTGGCCCCAACAGCTGATGTTTGTCTTTGTGTAGTGCCCGGAGCTACGCCGAATGGAATCCTTGGAAACTCCAAACAATCCAATATTAAATTTCCTCTGCAATGCCACAGGGAGAGAGAATCATGTGTGTGGGGGGGGAAGGCAGCGGGGAGATGAGAGGAGTGAGAGAAAGAGAGACAGAGAAAGAGAGAGCAAGACAAAATACACTCATAGAGGGTGAGAAGATGAGATGTCAGGGGGGTACGGAGAAAATGAAAGAATGAACGAGAGAGAGACCAAGAATATTCAGGGATAAAATGACAGGCTATTTTGAATGGAAAGTCTCTCTGTGGCCATCCTCAGGTCTGAGCCAAGTTTCGAACCCGCAGGTGCATCAACAACTGTGGCTTCCATCAGATATAGTGTTACCATGAAAGCTTCCATGTGCGCCTCAGGGAGACAGACACATTCCTTGGTGTATCTATAACATTTCAAATAACCCTCAGTCCAATTTCTGACTGTTTATTTTACTAAAATGGTAGCGTTCTTCCACCTAAAGGGGTCATTATCTAAATCAACGGTGCTGGTATGCCATGACTAGAACCACATGGAATTTTTCCTTAAATTTAGAACCACAATTCATAAAGTTTGTCTAATCCCTCATCCAGAATTTGATTATGCTTTCAGTTAATAAGAGTACATTTAGCCAAATTTTGCCCATATTTAAATCTTTTCTCCCATTGACTTCACTTCTAATTCATATTTGCATTCTTTACTGTGGGAATTTTCCTAAAGCAGAAAAGGTGTGGTCACATTTCCCTGTGCTCAGCGAAATC
Organism: Sinocyclocheilus rhinocerous; assembly: GCF_001515625.1. Taxonomy (NCBI): domain Eukaryota; kingdom Metazoa; phylum Chordata; class Actinopteri; order Cypriniformes; family Cyprinidae; genus Sinocyclocheilus; species Sinocyclocheilus rhinocerous. Next base: position 709,340 of record NW_015639527.1, on the reverse strand, counting down.
CAGTCATTTCAATAGGAAGCCGTGTGATTAGAAGTTTTGCGTGCAGAGCTTAAAAGTTTCCCATGCAGATGTTCATGTTGGTGAGAAACCAGTTTCGTTTGAAAGTGATTTCTGTGTGAACAGTGTTTCATACATCACTATGGTATTGACAATACCTTTATTGCCCTCGAAATTGTACTGAAATGTGACTGCACATTAAGTTTTATCTGTCAAAAAAAGCATTTTCGTTAGGGATTCATGATACTGTATATCGGTACCATATTGGTTATCAGCTAATACTGGATATTTAATTGTGCATGTTAATTTCCTCTATTTTTACATATATATTACCTTTGTCATCATCTAATGCTCAACTAAAGTTAATCTTGGAAAACTCTAATAAAATAATAAAATTTAGTTTAGCAAATCTCAAAGATTTTTAGAATTTCAAAATTTGATTTAGAATTAACAAAACTTATTTATTATAAATACATTTTTGCTGATAATTATATTATATTATATTATTATGTTATTAGTGCTGTCAAAATTAGCATTAACGCATGCGATGAATTTTTTCAGTGTAATGCGTTAAAAATATTTAACACAATTAACGCAGGGGCAGAGCTAGTGTTGGCGACCCCACTCATAACTGCTGCTTCTGTCTCTTTTTTCCTGACATGAATTGTGTTTATTTAGACTCAAAACGTCTTTACGACCACATCAAATGGGAGACTTTTCAGACGCGCACTCCAGTTTCACCTCAGCGCCAGGCGCTAGTCAAATGAGCGCGGAAAAGGTACAGGTGACAAGGGAGCTTCAGTAGAACAACAGTGAACCGCATGCGGTCAGATGAGATGTTGTCAGGCCATATGTCAGTAAAAATGAATTTCCCCTGTCCTGTCAGCACTTATACTGTGCTCGTAGCACACGCAGAAATGCAGTGGCGCGCTCTGCATATAATTTCATATTAAAGTGCAAATGAAACTACGAGCATGCAATGTCGTAGTTATGTTGTCAGTTAAGTCATGAAGTTACCAAAAAGGCGATTAAAGCTGCCTTAAAACTGTGCATGCATGTAAGTATTTGTTGAGTCACATTTAAAAAACATGTCTCTGAAATGCAGTGGTTTTCAAAACTGTCCTGGAGCAGCCCAGCACTGTCTCCCTCATCTAACACACCCGATTCAACTCGTCAGCTCATTAGTAGAGACTTTAAGACCTGAAGTGAGTCAGAAAAGGTAAAGAGTTGTGAGAAAATAGGATGCGTGTCAGATCTGTGTCATGTAAAGCAGCGGCAGCTCTTAAAGCAGCCAAAATAACCTAATAACCCAGCTGTTGTGATGTCTGATAATCAAAGAACAAAAGAAAAAAAGAGGAAATCAATAACTTTTGTAGCTTTAAGGATTTATCTATATTTATTCAATTTCTGTATATTTCCCACTTGCTGGAGGGCACAGGTAGCTAAATATGACATTTATTAATGGGTCTACTAAATGTTAAAATTGATAGCTCTCAGTTATACTGTAATGTTGAATGGCTATATTCAATGGTTAAATATTAGGGGGAAAAAACAATTTCATAGAGACATCAGTAGTATTGGTATCAGTGATCCTCGCCTTCAGTCATAAAAAAGATGCCATTAAACAAATATGAAAAATATACTGTCTTTATGTTGTTTCTACATTAATTTGAAGATTGAATGTGAAATTATTGCAATATAAAAGTATATTTAAAAACTTTAATGTTAGGTGGGATTAATTGCGATTAATTTCAGAAAAATTTTATTAATCAGTTAATTTTTTTAATCGACTGACAGCACTATTATATTATATTATATTATATTATATTACATTATATTATATTATATTATATACCAGAATTGTAATATTGTTGGCTCCCCAATTTTGAATTATATATTATAAAACGACAGAAAAATACAGTTAATGCAACCTCTGGAAAATCGTACCTCTGGAGCAACCCCTGTGGAAATGTTGTCTCCTTTGGAACCCCTACTATACTTCTATATGAGGCTCATGAAGGTGTTTTGTATGAATGTGTGTGCGTATACGGCAGGCTCAGCAAACACACTCCAGTGGAACCCCACGGTCAGGACGTCTCCTCTCTAACGTACACACACCGCAGCAATGCAGACAGATCGCTCTGCGCTCTCGCTCCCAGTCTCTCTGGAGGTGTACAGAGAGGCCCTGGCCGGCCCCAGCACTCTGCCCTGGCCATCTGGAGTACATTAGGGCTGGGGGGATATTGGATCCCCCTGCCGTGGCCGGCAGGATGGGTGGCCTGGCCCACTGCAGCCCTTTTCAGCAGCCCAGCATGATTGATAGGAGGCTTCACTCTGTTCTGACTGACTCCTGCTGCAGTCACCACACACTGTGACCAGAACACACACGCTACTACAAGCACTAGCTCGAAAACTATGACACGTATACGTCAAACTGTGGCACGCTGACGCCTGAGGACATCGGTATGAGTAGACACACTATAATGGGTGGTACTGTATAAAGTTTTATACCACCGGATTATATAACAGCACTTCATAACACCAGACCTGGGCTGAGAAACACAACAGATGTCGTCAATAAAACATGAAAGTTCATCACACGCAATAAATCAGAGTACTGGCTACAAAACTAAGGATTAACCTGACAAATTGGCAGCAAAGTGAGCTGCAGTACATTTATATTCTGCTTATATCGCTTGGCTATACTCAGAAAAGCAAATCATCTCTCTGAAAGAGAACAATACTTACTTAGGAATGATCAACAAAAGTTACGAAAGATCAATGCAACAAAAATGTTCCAAATGAGCAAATTAATTCATTATATTTGTTAACCCCTCCATTCATTATTTTGTTTGACATGATAGATGTTTGAATGATACAACAGTGTTTTAGTTCCATGTTAAAATAAAAGCAAATCTCAGATTTCTTACCCTGACAATAATATTGTGACAATAATTTTTCTATGTTTTAGTGCCATGTTAAAATAGAAATAAAAAAAATTGAATAAAGTTGTAACATTATGAGAACAAAAATGTAAATGTTACAAGTTTAGTCACAATGTTTTAAGAAAAAGGGTAATGTTGCATGAATAATGTGAAATTAAAATAAAAAACACATTTAATTGAAGTTACAGTAAAATTAATGTTATGTGAATAAAGCATAATGTTTTGAGGGGGAAAAAATATATTATGCGATTATCATAATAGAAACAGGCTGCATTATTTTAATTTAAAAACAAATATATTCCCATAAAAGGCCTATTTTAAGATTATTTTCAAAACATTATAATTTATTTCATGACTGACGTAATTTTCAAAATATTAAAAATGTATTTTCGTAAAAGACCAATTATGAGATTACTTTTAAAACACTGACTTACCTTTTTTTATTTTATTTTTATTTTAATACTAAAAGCACAAAAACACTGTTGTAGAATGATAATCAATGTTCAATGTTTTTGGCCGACTGAAACATTATGACCTATTGAACTTGTTCTTCATTGAAAAGCATCTGTGTACTTGTATGTAACACAGCTGAGCAAACTTCAACTTCATGCAGGAATGCAAGAACCTGTGAGGAAACATCTACAATCTCTAAAGAACCATATTACCAACTCACTCACCTTGTACAGTGAAAAACTAATAAATAAATATATTATATATTTTTTTAAGGCTTTAATGAACCTAAAACGCTGCACAGATCCATTAAAAAAAACTTAACTTTTTAGGAGTGAAGGGAAAAAAAAGGTTAGAACAAGAAAATGTAAATGAAGTTTGCATGACTAATCGCCTGAGATTATAAATATAGCCTACCATAAAAGTTCCTTCAAGTGCTCCAAAAATATTGCAAGAACTATTTCTAAAAGCAAGTTAAAGAAAACGAATCTTCGCCCACAAAGTTGGCTAATAAATTGTATTACGTCTGTGATGCATACCTGCACGTTGCACACCTCAGGTTAATCCCTATCTCAGAAAAGAAGAGAGGAAGAAAATCAGTGAACGTGGCAGAGACGAGGAATTAAAAAAAAAAAAAGAAAGAAAGAAATAGGCGACATTTCGAGTAAATGGCATCCAAAACCCACTCCAATTATCTTTGGCAGCCATGCCAGGGAGGCTGACTTAATTAAAGTGAGTGGAAAAGGAAGAGAGAGAGAGAGGGAAGAAGTGATTGAGGGGGCAGAAGAGTACGTATCAGCACCAAGCACAAAGCCGAGCACCACTGCCGTCCACCACTCTTTCTCTTTTCAATTTCACTTCAAAGGACCAAGGCAAGAAATCATAAAAAAGGGAGAGCGAGACGTTTTTTTAAGCAATATAATTGCACTATTCATATCCAGTGTTTTTATCATCATTCAGATAGGACAAAAAAATACATAAAAAGAGAATAAAAAATGATTTTACTCGCCGCTAAATCCCCAATAATCCTCTTGTGCTTTTCCAAGTCTGCCTTCGACGTTGACCTTTTCGCAGGAATCCTGTTGCCATGGAAACTCTTGCTGCACTCCCCCCGAACACACATCATTTTGTACATATTTCTGTCATCGCTCTGACAGAATACTCACAGGAAACGGTTGTTTAAGTGCAAATGTAGCTTGTTTTGCCCCCTAAACTCTTTGCTAATCATATTAGTATTTATAGAGACTAACTGACCACGTTTTGCGTACGTGATTATCAGTGCACGCTAACTCGCATGTGATGTTTACAACATCTAAACAACTTCCATTAGCACTCAAATGAATATTAATACAGAAACCTCTGCTGTCAATCTGATGGTAGCTGAACTTTTTTCATGCCTGATCGACCCAGTGATATGGCGTATCTCTCTTTAGTTCATCAACACTTCATCAGCCCCTCATGTAAATGAAATCTTGAGTATGAAATATATAGACAATGCCAAACAGAAGGCAGCTGGTCGCTGAGGGCCGTCCAGAAGGACTGTGGGTGGCAGATTTATAAATTCAGCTATAATGTGTGACTTCAAAAATAAACAGCTTTTAACAGAGGACAATGGCTGTTTCATAACTGCAAGATGATGTGAGATGCTGTGATTTCAAAGCAAGGTTTTAATGCTGTGAAGATGGTAAAAAAATATATACATTTTATTGGTCTTATGAATGTATTTTATATTACTACAGGATGTACTACACCAAAATGTACTGTATAACAAATTTCAGTAACATTAGATTAGGGAACACATATTCACTTATTAACTAAGAGTTTTCCCTCAATAAACTCCCAATTTGCTGCTTATTGATAGTAAGTATGGTGGTTGCTGTAGTAGTTATGTTTAGGTAATGGGTAGGGCTAAGGGATCTAGAACATGGTAATGCAGAATAAGGCTCTATAAGTTATTATGTGCTTTAAAAGAACTAATAAACAGCCAATATGCTAGTAATATGCATGCTAATATGCAACTAGTTGATAGTAAATAGTGGTCCCTAATTAAGTGTTTTCCAAATTTCTATTCAAACACAAAAACAAAAACAGTTGTAGATGATACGTACTTCATTGCAACCTCTGATACTGATGAGGTGATAATAATAACAGATGGCAAATTCTATACTATTATGTTACTTTAAAAAAAAAACTTAAAAATCTAAAATGATTAATTTTAAGTGAATTTATTATTTTATTTATTAGTTTATTATTTATTATTTATGCATCACAACATTACAAAGTACAGTATGAAAAATTAATATTCATTTTGAAATTGGCTAAAGATGACATTTTTTACGTAAGCAAAGTCAATTTTACATATATTTTAAAGCATTAGATGATGGAAATATTATTGTAAAAATGGGGAAATCAGCATCCATAATTAAATATCCAACATCAAATAATAATAAAAAACACTGCAGTGCTATTTCAGTATATATAGTACCTGATAACACTTTTGTGTGTGTGTGTGTGTGTGTGTGCAAAAGTGCCACAACTGTTCGCCCCATTGTATTTGTCAAAATGAGCATTGCAGGTTTTGTGCCTGTTTGGATACCTGTTTAATATATTTAATATCATTGTGGATGCTGCAGGATGATTTTTTAATGAAGCTTCAGATTTAAAATGATGTTTGCAGGCTGAGCGCTGAAAGAGGCTCTATGGGCCAGATTGCTGAGGGCCGGAGCTGGAGCCAGGAGATAAGACCGACTCCAGCCGCCTTGCTTTAGGGGACAGTGAAAGACCTGGTAACTTGACAACCACTATTCTGTTTGGCTGAGATCATTATTGGTCTATATATATATTAGTGGTGTCAAAATTAGCTCACAACTGCTGTGTCTGTCACTTTTTCTCTTGACAAGAAGTGCATTTATTCAGTCGCAGAATGACTGAGAACAGGAGACGTTTCAGACGCGCGCTCCACTTCACTTCAGCGTCAGGCGCGAGTCAAGCGAGCGTGGAAAAAAAAAACGGCTCTTCAATTGCATGCACAAAGGCGCCGGCGCGCACTGTAGCCTGTATCCTCTCATATCAAAGCGCAGAATAAACTACATGCATGCAACGTCGTGGTCATTTAAGTCATGAAGTTACCAAAAAGGCGATTATAAAGCTGCCTTAAAACTGTGCATGCATGTAATATATTTTATATGAGTCACATTTAAGAACATGTCTCTGAAATGGTTTTCAAAACTGTCCTGGAGCAGCCCAGCACGGTCTCACTCATCTAACACACACTCGATTAAACTCGTCAGCTCATTAATAGATACTTTAAGACCTGAAGTGGGTCAGAAAAGGTAAAAAGAGTTGAGAGAAAATATGATGCGTGTCAGATCCGTGTCACGTTCAGCAGCGGCAGCTCTTAAAGAAATAGCAGCCAAAACAACCTAATAACCAGCTGCTGTGATGTCTGTTAATCAAAGGACAAAGAAAAAAAAGAGAGGTTGCTGCACCGGCAGTTATAGGGTTAATGCGGGAGCTGCGCCTGTGATTCAGCTGTTCTGCGTTCTGATTAAAAATTAAGACACAGAGCAGTGTTCACAGTTTAGCAGCTAAACTTTAGTTGTGGGCACGATTCGATTGCATAAGTGTTTTTATATTTTATGTCATTATTATATGAACGGATTGGAGCACTGTATTATTGTTTTATGCAAAGGTGCTTTGTCAATGGTAGCGCTCGCTTCCACGGTATAGTTTGAACACTGGGCTTATGGAAGGGAGGGGTTTGCTCCGAACTTGCTTGGAATGAATCGTTTAGAAATCATTGTCAAATGACTCTAATATTAAATGTATATTCTGAGAAAATTACAATGTTTTCTTACCTTAGATTCATTTAAACCTGTTGTAGGGGACTCCAACACAATATTAGAACACTTTAAAATACCATATGACCTGCTCTGTAAAAACTTTAATGTTAGGTGGGATTAATCGCGATTAATCACGATTAATTTCAGAAAAATGTGCGATTAATTAGTCGATTGATTAATCGATTGACAGCACTAATATATATATATATATTTATACATACATACACACTGTAAGGTTCTTCAAAAATACTGACATTTCCGCCAATGTACTGTCCAAAACAACTAACTAAATATGTTTTTCTTTTCTTTTACATTAATGCCAATACCACTGAAGGTTCACTGTTGCTTTCTCGACCCCTCTTGCTCTCTCATTTCACCCTCTCTCTTCACCTCGTCTCTGTGTCCATCCCTCACCCTCTTTCTTTGCTCCTTTTCCCCTGCCTTGGTGTACAACATTCCGGTGTGTTGAGCTCAGAGCACAGCGTTCGGCTCTCAGAGGCAGGATTGTTCTTGCCGTACAGGCCCAAAGCCCGTTGCCACGGATACCGCCATACCACAGATCTGACCCTGGAGAATTGAGCTGCTCACCCTCAGCAGGAGCCACTGGCAGCTGCAACACAGCTGTTAGCGCCGGGACAGGGTTACTTTCTTTCTTCCTCTCTCTGACTCACCCATTCATTCAGTCACTCGCTCTCTCATTTCTTTATCAATATCTACAATAATATATATATATATATATATCCATGGGAGCAGAGAATTCAACCTAAGGCCCTCTGATTCTTGTTAAAGAAAACATAAAAGCAAAATTGACCCCATTTACTTTCTTAATGAAAATGTTGCTGCTCTTATTGTGCATGATTCATTAGTTCATGTTACTTTAAAGAACAAAAATGCTTGCTTTCATAAAGTTTCATCAACATTTAATAACTTTTTCTGCTGATATAACCAAGGGGTATTGGGAAAAATAATATAAGAAAGTATTATTGCTCCTCTGTGGAATACTTGATTCTGATTGGTCAATCACAGTGTTCTATAGTCAAATATTTTAGAATAATGAACGTTTAACTGTTTAATTGACCATTGCCCCTGGCAACAAATGATCTACATAGCTGTGCTAGTTTTTTTCTATCATATTATTCCATGGTCTCTTCTAAAACAAAACAAAACAAAATAAATACTTTTCATTCTGAGATTTTTATATCCAAGCTATCCAAGCTACTTACTTTTTTATATAATGAAAGTGAATGGTGATTTAATGTTAATGTTTTGTCTGTTTTAAAACTTTATAGTTTATAAACATTTAATTTTGTGTTCAATGGAAGAAATTGAAGTTATACAGAGTGAGAAAATTATGAACTAATATTTTGCTGTGAATTATCCCGTTAATGTCAGTATGGTCCATTTATGTGTTTATATTGTACTGGTTATAGAAAATATTTTTAACAATCTAAAGCTACCCTGATTGCGAAGTTCAAAAATAAAATAAAATGTATCAATTTGTTCACTTTTTTTTGTGATAATGACTGACTGACTGTACATCCTCACATATTATAGCTTAACATCGACAAGTCCAATAAAGTTGTGATTATTAGAAATCAAGTTTTTTTTACCACTGAATATTTTATTTCATATGGTAACGTCATATCAGTCTCTTTCATTCACTCACTGACTTGCTTTTCACCAAATTCTCACATTCACTTTTGCTCTTTCCCCGAAATATTCCCTGGCAAACTATTTCGAAAAACCAGAGCAGTGACTCAAGTCTCCCATCCACATCAATCACAAACGTCCCACGGTTGTTCACTCTATCCTTAGCATGATCCATTAAACCATCGTTATCCAACATTCAAATCAAAACAGATGTTCCCCTCTAAAATTACAGTAAATAAATAAAGAAACAGAGGATGACAAAAACAGAGACCTATTTTTCACATTGCCAGAGCCTATTCGATGTCATATTATGGTTAGATGTTATGGCTGGAAGCTATGCCTTTTATCTAATCAGGGCATAGATTTTCCTCTCTTTTCCACCTCGGAGATAACCCGATTACACGGTAACACTGTCTCTGAATCAGTTTAGCAGCTGCCCTGTGGTTGAGCACACAGATCTGTATGCACCGGTGACAGATAGAGCTAAAATGCTGCTAAACTTATATGGAATATATAAAGAATTATTTGCCCTACAAGACAGAGGTATCACCAATATAAAATAACATTTAATGTGATTTACCTAAGTAGAGCAAGTTCCTAAATCAACTTTTTTTTTTATATCTTTATTTCATGGGGTCCCTGATAAAATGTCAATTTTTATAATGGTATGCTTGATTAAAAACCCATAAAATCAAAACAAGAGTGCTGTGGCCTTTAGTCCATATTTACTAGCTTTAATGCTAGTCTACATGCTAGTGTGCTCCTAAAATTAAAAAAATTAATAAAAAATGCACTACACCGATTTTGTCCAATCTCTCTAGTTAGAGAATGTACTGCCCACGATACCATTACAATCAAATAGCAAGTAGTATCATATTCATGGCTGTGACTTGGCAATTAGAAAATGTCAATATGTCCTGCCAAACTTCCTGTTTCAGTAAAAAAAAAAAAGTTCACATCTGTATTCATCAAGCCATTTCATGTGATCTTGAATGTATTATCGTAACAAAATAATAAAAAATTTTCCACTTACATAAATTATATTAAGCATACAAATAAAATAGAAATAATTGCAAAAATAAGAGTTTATAATCATATTTTAATTAAATAAAGGTGTATTTTTAAAATAAAATTGTCAGACTACCTTATGAAAAACACGACAATAAAAAATGAAGCACGGTAAACAACAAAAAAAAGTGTGCACAGCTAGTGTTCAAAAAGTTAGAAGAACATCTGTTCTCAGTAAACATGCTGTAGAGCCAAACCCTGAAAACACTAACAGAGCAGTGCGTTTGTTTAAAGCAGAACGGCATGACAAAAGACAGTTAAATCACACACTAAGGAACTGCTATCTATGTCAGGTTGTTTCTATTAGTATTAGCACTCCAAAAAGACTTTCTGACTCTCTCTTACAGATATAAATCAGCTGAAATGAGAGAGATAAACAAGGATTCAAACTAAAACACACACACACGTGTTTTATGGGTTAGTTTTAAATGAACATTAAATCTTTCCTCTGACGTTGATTTGAAGAGCTGTTTAACATCTATATTCAGATGTGATGGTGTTTTGCATCTTTCATCATATCTAAACAATCTACTCGTGACATAAAACTGCTGCTATGAAAAACTAACAACTGAAATCTGGGAAATGTGATTTTTTTTTTTTTCAGATTACTGTCAAGCAAATGCTCTTTTCAGCTAGGAGTGATGCACGTTATGGTGAATTTAAATGCGTTTATATGTGTATCTATCGGTTACATGCACGTGGATGTTTGCTTAGCAGAGCGCGTATGTTTTTGCGTGTGTCTGTGCGTTCGAGAGGGAGATCCAAGCATGCATATGTGTCTGTATTTCTAACAGTAAAACTGTAGGGTTGCACATTCCTGTCCAACATAACTTAAGACAAGCAGACACTGAAGAAAACGCCTATAAAAATCTCTCAGCCTCTTCTCCTCCATCTGTTTTGTTTTCCTTCCATCTCTCCTTTTTGATGAGCTGGGTCTTCAGTCCCCCCAATAAAATCCCATTAGTTCTTAATGAAGTCGAGCTCGCTGCCTCGCGCCTTCACCTCATTTAGCACAATTGTCTGGCAGCCATTAGCACGGAGGCAATTACAGCCGAACGGCGAGAGTAATTGGAAATGCCGACAGGGACCCCAAGAAAACGGGAATAAATAAAAAAAATATTCAACCTAATAAGCCTCCGTTGGGTTGGTGGGGGCTGCTAGGCTAAATCAACATAATGCTAATCGAGGCTGATGAGGAACAGACTCGGGGTGAAGGCCAGGGGTGGTGGAGATGATGATGATGATGATGATGATGATGAGGTTGAGACTGTTATAGAAAGAGCAAAAGGAATCATACTAATCAACTGCTCAATGACACAAGGTACTGTACTGTTAATGCCCATGTAAACTGATTCTATACGGGAAAAATATCAATATCCACTATTAAAAGACATGAAATCAAAATGGACCACATTTCAATAAGCGTCCCAAGCCCAAATGTACACAATTATCAGAAAAATTGTATAAATCACAAAAATAATACTCATAGATAAAATAAAGTGCTGCCTTACATGATGTTTGGCACAGAAATAACGAAGTTAAATGTTGTGCAAATGCTCTTTCTGCTGCCATAATAATAATAAATTAACAACATTAATAATAATAAATAATGCAGGATTCACACAACTTTTCACCAATAAATTTCCATTTTTCCACAGTATTTTACTAATAAAGTACAATTAATTTAACTGATTAAACATTTTATATCTAAGCATAGCTTGAAATATATATATTTATTCTAATAATGTCCATGGCTTTTTCATGAATTGTATTACAATGCCTTTTCCAGGAACCGAAATTACAATTCTAAAATTCCATGATATTTTTTTCATGACTATGGAAACCCGGATAATACATTTTTAGTATTTGAATCTGCTGAAATTAAATGTTTTCTATGATTTGAAGTTAACTGACAGGATGATTTTAGTTCAATGTACCTTCATGATGCCAAAAACACATTTAAAGGCAATATGAAACTGTAATGTGGCATAAATAATGTAGGTGAGACTTTGATTATGAAAACATTAAGCTATAATATCGTTAGTTAGTATAATTTTGCCACAGCCTTGACTATTTCAGCAGCAAACTGATTGTAGGCATGGAGAAAATTATTACATTTTAAAGAAAAAATAATTAAGACTACAATACATTTTTTCCCTTTTGATTAACGTGCTCTGATGCATTGTGCATGACTTGTTTTTATTTCATGTTTGAAACAGAGCTTACTGGAAATAACATAATTCAGTCTACATCAAATAAACAACGGTAACATTCCATGCAAAGGACACTTTGTCAAGTCAGTCCTTGAATAATGAACAGTCACACGGTGATCTAGGTGTTGTGTGTGGCCTGCTGGTTCCAGAAGCCAGGACATCTCCCTTGACTACTCACCCTACTTACTCACATCAAACTGGGCAACTGGTGGCAGAAACCTGATCAGAGGGGGTAAAATCAGAGGGCACCTTTCACAAGAACTGGGCAGACTACCCAACGGTCCACAGGAGGGGGCAAAGAATAGGGTCTGGTTGGAATGGTGTGCGTCTGTGATGTGTGTGTGAAGGCGTCTTGGCACTAGCTTTCTGGAGTCGGCACGGGAAACAAGGTCGAGTCCCACAATGGTCTCCCATGGGGCATCCACAATACCAGCTCAATGACCACAGTCAACAATACTCTCAAGGCCTTTTATTCACAGAGTTCAATGGACCAGACACACCCAGCGGCACTTTCCTACACAAAACAAGATCCTTGCACACTCACACATACATACATATTCATACAACCTTATATAAATTACAATATTGCTTCTATAAAAGAGGCTTTCAGTCGTGGATCTGTCTAGAATCACTACTATTTCACAGTGTTGGGGACACCACATTAAAACCTAGCCATAAAAGTTAACCATAATTCAAATTAGTAAATTTGGATAACTTCTTTCATACATAAATAAACAGCATATTAATATAATGAAATAGTACATAATAGTATTTTGTAAAATTATACACAATATAATACAATGCTCCATCTATACAGATTCATTTAGTCAAATGAATCTGTGTATTTTTTTTAACTGACTCATTTAAATGACTCATCCAAGTGAATTAGTTTATTTAAAGTTAGTTTTAGTTTGTAGTTTGCATTTAAAGTATTGTACTTTTATTTGTGTTTTAGTTTGTATTTAAATGACTTTCTAAGTTAACCATTTCATTAAAAAGAATCAGACTTCAAAGATTCATTTTAGTTGAGTGTGAAATCTTTACACACAAAAAAAGCTCTGTTTTACCCCTATTTGTTGGAAAAAGTGGCTTGTTAATAAAAAAGTGAATGAGTTTTCAAGGTAGCTGAGCTTCTGTTATGCTACTACAAAGTTAATAGTATTGCTACATTTATTTGGTTGCTCCCCAACACTCCTCCTTAAGATTTGACAAAGTACAATAAGGTAATTCACTTCATCTTAGCTGTAATATGAGACCTGAGGAACTAGTCTTGATCATTTGAGAAGGTGAAAAACAAGGTGAAAAGACATTAAGCAAAGCATGATGAGTGAAGCACAGGGCTGCTACCGCAAAAATGAAAAGATGCAGGCTCCTTCCATTTCTCTTGAGCTGTGCTTTCGCTCCAAAAATGTTTATTTGTCTAAAAAGATCTACAAACAATCACTTCACTCGACAGGAGAGAGAGCTAGGAGGAGATTTAATTAGGGAAATCTCATTAGGTTTAACAAAATTAAGCGTAAAACAATCCTCTGCAGGGCTCCGAGAGCGAGAGGGAGAGAAAGAAAGGGGGAATTTGGGGTTATGAGCGATTAGAATCAGGAGGATATTGAGATAGTCACTTCCATGCTGCTGTGGGGAAAATGACTCTAGATACCCAGCTGTTTTCACACTCAATTAAAGAGACTTGCCTGGCTTTTACCCCCTCTGAAAAGCAAAGTGTTAACCCTTCCACATATTGCCGCTCATACAAATGTGTCCCTCATACTCGCTGTCTCTCACTCATGCACAACGTAATTTCACCCTGAGCCCACGAACCATTAAAGACACAAATTGTGTTTTCGAACAAATTCACACTCTATAAGGACATAACAAAAAGTGCTATTAAAGTGAGGAAACAAACTCTTAAACAACACAGCCAGGGTGATTGCAGGCGAACAGCAAGTGTTGGAAAATTCATTTCAAAATTCATCTGTAAAGGCCCAATTCAGACTAAACCAGTAAGGAATAACTCAACGACTCCAGAAGAGCAATATCACTGCAGAGAAATCACAGGTTTGTATAGGTGACACGGCATATTTATCAGCCATCTTCAAAATGTGGAAACAACCTTGGTTTAATAAAATAAATAAATAGAATCTGGTGACAAGCATGGCTCTGTTCCAACACCTAGTGAGTTGTCCTGTGCCTGCTGCCTACATAGGCAGCTGCTAGCATCCTAAAATGAAACTGAACCTCCTAAATGGTGAACTGAGAATACAAAATGAGGCAGCAACTCTAAACAAATGCCGTTGCACAAAATAGCATTTTTCACAAGTGCATGGTTTACAATTAATTTCTATGGAGTCTGTTGTTAGCATGTTGCTAAGCTAACTCTAATAATAACTAAGCATAAAATATTAACAGCTCAGACAAACATTTGTGTAAAATAGTAATTTTGTATTTAGATTTAAGTACTTTGTACTTTCCAGTATTAAATTAGTAGAATTGATTGAATGAATGAATGAATGAATGAATGAATGAATATCTATCTAGATAGATAGATAGATAGATAGATAGATAGATAGAATAAAGAAAAGAATGATAGAACAAACAATAGATAGAACAAATTAACAATAGAACGAAAAATAGGTACGTAGATTGACTGAATAATAGAACGAACGGATGATAGAATGATTGAACAAACAAGACAACAAACAATACAGAGACAGAACAAATGATAGATAGAAAAATAGACAAAATGATAGAATGGACTCGCATGTGTGTCTTTGAATGAACATGGAAGTGTTGATTTAGGAGCATCTGATGTTGGAGTTGAATGACAATGAATGGAGAACGAACAATAAAACTTATCAGCCATCTTCAAAATGTGGAAACAACCTTGGTTTAATAAAATAAATAAATAGAATCTGGTGACAAGCATGGCTCTGTTCCAACACCTAGTGAGTTGTCCTGTGCCTGCTGCCTACATAGGCAGCTGCTAGCATCCTAAAATGAAACTGAACCTCCTAAATGGTGAACTGAGAATACAAAATGAGGCAGCAACTCTAAACAAATGCCGTTGCACAAAATAGCATTTTTCACAAGTGCATGGTTTACAATTAATTTCTATGGAGTCTGTTGTTAGCATGTTGCTAAGCTAACTCTAATAATAACTAAGCATAAAATATTAACAGCTCAGACAAACATTTGTGTAAAATAGTAATTTTGTATTTAGATTTAAGTACTTTGTACTTTCCAGTATTAAATTAGTAGAATTGATTGAATGAATGAATGAATGAATGAATGAATGAATATCTATCTAGATAGATAGATAGATAGATAGATAGATAGATAGAATAAAGAAAAGAATGATAGAACAAACAATAGATAGAACAAATTAACAATAGAACGAAAAATAGGTACGTAGATTGACTGAATAATAGAACGAACGGATGATAGAATGATTGAACAAACAAGACAACAAACAATACAGAGACAGAACAAATGATAGATAGAAAAATAGACAAAATGATAGAATGGACTCGCATGTGTGTCTTTGAATGAACATGGAAGTGTTGATTTAGGAGCATCTGATGTTGGAGTTGAATGACAATGAATGGAGAACGAACAATAAAACAAATGACAAAGAAAATAATGATAGAACAAACAATAGATAGAACATTAGAACAAATGAACGATAGAATGAGAAAAGATTGGTCTATAGAATGATATAATGATATCTAAAACAAACAACAGAACAATTTAATGCTAGATAGAACGACAGAATGATAGAACGGAATGATAAATAGACAGACGGGCAGATAGATAGATAGATAGATAGATAGACTCTAAAAAATGCTGGGTTAAAAACAACCCAGTGCTGGGTGAAATATGGACAAACATATTAATAAATGTTAATTTTTGGGTTCATTTTAATCAAGAAATATAGTAACTTTTAAGCAATAGTTCAGTTAAATAAAACTACCCAGAGGGCTGGGTCAAAACAAACCAGTTGCTGGGTTGTTTTTAACCCAGCATTTTTTAGATAGAAGACAGACAGACAGACAGACAGATAGACAGATAGATAGGTAGATAGAAATGTTTAGAGAATTTTTTAGAAGATAATTTTACCCAACCTTGATCTTAGATCACTACATACAACAGCCTTTGCATCAGGAGCATGTCTATGATGACTTAAAATACTGCCTACATAGGCAGCTCACTAGCTTTTAGAACAGAGCATGTGTGTTTTTGAATGAATATTTAAGTGTTCATTTAGGAACTTACAGTTTGCTTGTTCTCAGCATTGGAGCATCTGATGTTGGAGTCAGTCTGACAGCACACTGCCTTCCAGACAGTCTACAACACAAGAAGAGAAACCTTCTGAGTACAGTTACATCTAATGGTCTGTGCACTAATAGCAAACCTGAGATCATTACTCCAGCGGCATTACAGCGAAACTTGTAAAATGGGCAGAAATGTTGATTTAGGTTTAAGCAGCACTGCATTTTGAGAATGGGGATCATTTTATTGACGCTGCGTGATACCAGTGGGCCTTCTTCCCCCACAATTTGAAAAGCAATTTGATATTTTGCGTGAAAGTATAGGTGTGTCCTGCTGTTCTGGCTTAATAGAGGCTGTATGTGTGTGTGTGTTTGTGAGCTTGGATAGGTGGGCAAACAAAGATAAAGACCAGGGCGGGAATGGCAGGAATGGCGGCCAGCCCCCCACACTTCAGTCTGTCAGTATAAGTTTGTGTGAAACCTTTCTCGGGTTTCTTCCAAACTACAAAGAAAACATTTTAGGGTTCTGTAATCCCTCCCGCAGCCTCTCAAAGCCCTCCACAGACATCCATACAGTCCGCAGTCCACCTCCCTCTCCCCCTCACGAGACCTAATCTGCCTTCCTGTTGACGTCAAAGTGAATTAGAGCAAGGAGAGCGCAGCAGCTCCCCCCAGGGGGCTGGAGAGCTAATCATGCTGTTCCTCACTGGCCTCAGAGGAAGCATTAGCGTTCCTGTTGCAGCAAACCGTCTCATCTACAGTGCAGGGCCTCTTAACAAACAACCAGGACATTAAACACACACATGAACAGCTTATTTACAGAAACACACACTAATAGGTCCCTCATACACACCACACTAGCCTCCAAACAGAGCCAGGTGAACAGAAGATTGGTGGGTTTGCCCTTCCCATCCCTCATTCAAACAGTCAGAGAAAGTTGAACTTTAGAGTAAACCTCTTTCTCTAATACACAGCGCACCTCTGTGAAATACCTAATCCCAGCTTCCCTCTGTCTCCACACCGACCTTCTGCACTCCCTCCAGCCGCTCTGAATAATGATTCCACATAGCGAAGGAGACTTTACACTTTAGACTGTGTGACTGACCTGATTCCTACTGAGATGACTGTGGCTTGGCTCTCTTATGTCTGGTGGTCTGATTCAGTGTTATTTTAGTATTATTTCTATACTATTTTAGTATTTATTCTTTTTTTTTTTTTTTTCAGTATTCATTTTAGTTTTTGTTTACATTTTGTTATTTGCTTTTGTCATTTTGTTGTTTTTGTTTTTTTAATTTCTATACAGCTTTAATTTATTTTTATTTCAGTTTTAGTACAATTTTAGTACTTCAACTTAAGGGTTGTTCACACCAAAGATAATAACTATAACTATAACATTTTAATGACCAGTCTAATTCCTGTGAGAATAGGGAAGTCCACACCAGAACTATAACAATAATGACACAGAGGAACTATATAGTTGGAGTCACTTACAAAGTGATCTGACGATCGATTAAAAAAAAAAAAACACCTTGACAGCCAATCTGTCTGACTTTAACAAGCTTGATTATTTAAAGCAACAGATGATCACAGATCACTACAGCACGCTTATAATAAATAGCATGTTATCGTGCGTTGATGTGGATGCTAATATAGTTCTATTTATAGTTGGCATTCTTGGTGTAAACAGGCCTTTAAACTTATTTCATTTCAGTTAGTTCACAAGGCAACATTTCTAGTTTTTTTTTCATCTAATATTTATATTTTATTCAGCTTCATTAAAAAATTATTTTAATCATTTTACTTATATTTAAAAATAACAATGGTGGTTGTATTTTTTTCACATAACACAAGGGAGGCTATTTGTGACTGTAAGTAAAATATCAGCAAACAGGTTAGCTTTAGCACAGATTTGACAATTGCATGCTGAGTTTACTACAAGCATTGATATCGCACCCTGGCACGGTCCATGGTTGAATGGCAGCGCTTATGTGCATACAAATTTGGGGGTCCAGTCAAGGTGATCAACATTAAACTGGTTAGCATAGGTGTGTGAGTCATTGTTGGTTAATACCATAACTACACCAAAAAGCATCTTTTTTTTTCTAACAGTGCCTGTTTACACCAACATGAACGTTCAACACGCCTAGAATATAGCCTTTAGCCATATTCTAACAAAACGTACTACATTTTATTATATTATAGTTTAGATGTTTTACCAGTGCCTGATTGCTTTTTGGATGAAGAAAACAATTGGCATTGATGAATGTCAATGCTAATAGATAGCTTTCTCCAGTGTTATATTAGATCCTCTTGTCTATTCAGTCTTGACTGTCCTATTAAAATAAATATGACTACACAGTCTACTACAGTCATTATATCAACACATTTTAAACACGGTCTATAACGCATCTTAAAATCCTCTTGATTTTGACCCAAGAAATGCAAGGTTTATGTGGTAATTACCCACAATGCCTTGCCAGTAACAGCCCCCCAGCTGCTCAAAGACTGAAAACAACATTTGCTGCTGAGGTTTTAGAAATTCCTGTTACTATGACAACCATGGAATAATTCACATTCAATGCGTCTCTCCTCTAATAAAGTGTGTAACATTAGGGCGTAATTGTGTTTCTGTGCAATAAATGAAAAAGCCCTTTGCAGTGAGAAATGCCTGATAGCAGTTGTCAAAAACGTCTGGAAGAATGACAGACTCTTTGTCTGTATCAGAAGATTGTGACTTGGCATCACAAAATCATTAAAATTTGATCGTAAAAGTAACCTTTAAATATGGATGGCAAGCACAATTAACCACAGTGTCAAAAACAGTCCAACTCTATAAACGCATGTGATGCATATAAACTATCAATAGCTTTAAAGGGCATCATGGTGGAGAGTCTGTCTCTTTAATATCAATTATAGTAACTTACAGAAGTGCGGCAAGACCAAGGAGGTTGAGTGAAATGAAAGCAGAATTCCTGGGAATTAGAAAGGATTTAGCGGACAATAGCAGGTATTCCCACTAGTGTAACTAGACTCTACTTGGCGTCATGAGAGGCTTAAACTTCACATTAAACCAGTGTGCAGCTGACACAGGAGGCCACGTTAGACACAACAAGAGGAATATGAAGCAACACGCAGACGCATTAAGCTTATATATACACACTGAGAACAAAACAAACGCACATGCTGCATGAAGCAAACGTTTATTTTGTTACCTTCCAGACTGACAAACAAACTCACAAAACAATATTAGCGCTTAATGAAGTAATGCTGTGCTCTCCATGTCGAAACAACACTTTCCCACTCTGCATGCATTGCACGTTTTGCTTGATCTAAATCTTGGAATATTTGCTGCAGTCTTCTCTACATTAGTGAGCTTCAGAAATCCAAACAGGAAAAAGACTTAACTGCTAAAAATACCTCCAGGCGTAGCAATGAGACAGGTAGATCCAGGCTCTTATCCGAAACACATCCTTCTAAATCTTTTAAATGGCACAGCACCTCACCATGAAATTTTTATTTTCCTCAGACTTTCAGAGAAGAGTTTATGGGAACTTTAAAACATGTAATGCCGCCGACTTCGGAATGGCAGAATCTGTAATGATGACACATTATTATAAAGCTGATGATGTCACAGTTGCACTAGATTGCATCATAACGGCCATATTTTAATAAATGAATGTAAACTGGTTGTTTCATGATTGTTTTCAGAAATACTGAATTAAAAACTTGGGGTCAGTCAGATTTTATTAATGTTTTTGAAAGAAGTCTCTCATGATCACCAAGCCTTCATTTATTTGGTCAAATATACAGTAAAAACAGTAATATTGTGAAATAAATGTGCCCTATTTAAATATATTTTAAAATGTCATTTATTCCTGTGATGGCAAAGCTGAATTGTCAGCAGCCATTACTCCAGTCATCAGTGTCACACGATCCTTTAGAAATCATTCTAATATGCTGATTTTCTGGTCAAGAAAAAAATATTTTTATTATCAATCTTGAAAACAGTTCTGTTCCTTATTATGCTGGAGCATTGAGGGTTGCTAGGGTGGTTGCTATGGAGTGCTAGGTTCAAATAATAATTTTTAAAAGTCCCTATTCTCTTTGATATACTAGTCTCTAGATATGGCTCAAATCCATCCTTCAAGTCTATGAGATTACCAAAATCCAAATCTCTTGGTAAATATTATAAATTAACATTATTATTATTAAAACTAACATGACAAAAGCTGATGGTCACCTTGCTGTGTGGAATATCCATGCCTGAGCTCATATGCTGTTTCGTTTCTCTCTGCTCATAGGAACTCTCTGGCCCTCAGCCAAACTCCAGCTCCCATCTGCCCAAACCCAGACACTCTGTGAGGCCTGCAGCTCGCTCTGCTTCCTGTCCTGGGACTTCAGGAATGAGAGCTGGGACACGGGAGAGTCAGACACTAAGCTTTCAGCAGATTCCCTAGCTTAAGATGACTTTCATGAGTCTGTCGCATACACACAAGATGAGACCTGTGGTGTATTGTAACAAAGTAATAATACTTCGTTACAGTACTTGAGTATTTTTTGGGAGTATCTGTACTTTACTTGAGTTTTTATATTTCAGCCAACTTTTACTTTTACTCCACTACATTTCCTAATTAAAATGTATACTTCTACTCCGATACATTTCCCCGAAGCATATTCGTTACTTACTAAAAAATAGTCAGAAGTCAGAAGAACACGGACTGAAGGAAAGCAGGTTTGACGAATCAGTGGTCTGGCGTTTGCAAGTTAGACTCCTAAAACAACACCTTTGCTCACGTGCAAACAAGTGCGAACACAACCGCGGATGATTCATTTTCCACTCAAGTCGAGGCTAGGGTGTGCTGTGCGATACTGCATCGTCTGCGATAATGTGCACTACAGCACGCTTATAATAAATAGCATGTTATCGTGCGTTGATGTGGATGCTAATATAGTTCTATTTATAGTTGGCATTCTTGGTGTAAACAGGCCTTTAAACTTATTTCATTTCAGTTAGTTCACAAGGCAACATTTCTAGTTTTTTTTTCATCTAATATTTATATTTTATTCAGCTTCATTAAAAAATTATTTTAATCATTTTACTTATATTTAAAAATAACAATGGTGGTTGTATTTTTTTCACATAACACAAGGGAGGCTATTTGTGACTGTAAGTAAAATATCAGCAAACAGGTTAGCTTTAGCACAGATTTGACAATTGCATGCTGAGTTTACTACAAGCATTGATATCGCACCCTGGCACGGTCCATGGTTGAATGGCAGCGCTTATGTGCATACAAATTTGGGGGTCCAGTCAAGGTGATCAACATTAAACTGGTTAGCATAGGTGTGTGAGTCATTGTTGGTTAATACCATAACTACACCAAAAAGCATCTTTTTTTTTCTAACAGTGCCTGTTTACACCAACATGAACGTTCAACACGCCTAGAATATAGCCTTTAGCCATATTCTAACAAAACGTACTACATTTTATTATATTATAGTTTAGATGTTTTACCAGTGCCTGATTGCTTTTTGGATGAAGAAAACAATTGGCATTGATGAATGTCAATGCTAATAGATAGCTTTCTCCAGTGTTATATTAGATCCTCTTGTCTATTCAGTCTTGACTGTCCTATTAAAATAAATATGACTACACAGTCTACTACAGTCATTATATCAACACATTTTAAACACGGTCTATAACGCATCTTAAAATCCTCTTGATTTTGACCCAAGAAATGCAAGGTTTATGTGGTAATTACCCACAATGCCTTGCCAGTAACAGCCCCCCAGCTGCTCAAAGACTGAAAACAACATTTGCTGCTGAGGTTTTAGAAATTCCTGTTACTATGACAACCATGGAATAATTCACATTCAATGCGTCTCTCCTCTAATAAAGTGTGTAACATTAGGGCGTAATTGTGTTTCTGTGCAATAAATGAAAAAGCCCTTTGCAGTGAGAAATGCCTGATAGCAGTTGTCAAAAACGTCTGGAAGAATGACAGACTCTTTGTCTGTATCAGAAGATTGTGACTTGGCATCACAAAATCATTAAAATTTGATCGTAAAAGTAACCTTTAAATATGGATGGCAAGCACAATTAACCACAGTGTCAAAAACAGTCCAACTCTATAAACGCATGTGATGCATATAAACTATCAATAGCTTTAAAGGGCATCATGGTGGAGAGTCTGTCTCTTTAATATCAATTATAGTAACTTACAGAAGTGCGGCAAGACCAAGGAGGTTGAGTGAAATGAAAGCAGAATTCCTGGGAATTAGAAAGGATTTAGCGGACAATAGCAGGTATTCCCACTAGTGTAACTAGACTCTACTTGGCGTCATGAGAGGCTTAAACTTCACATTAAACCAGTGTGCAGCTGACACAGGAGGCCACGTTAGACACAACAAGAGGAATATGAAGCAACACGCAGACGCATTAAGCTTATATATACACACTGAGAACAAAACAAACGCACATGCTGCATGAAGCAAACGTTTATTTTGTTACCTTCCAGACTGACAAACAAACTCACAAAACAATATTAGCGCTTAATGAAGTAATGCTGTGCTCTCCATGTCGAAACAACACTTTCCCACTCTGCATGCATTGCACGTTTTGCTTGATCTAAATCTTGGAATATTTGCTGCAGTCTTCTCTACATTAGTGAGCTTCAGAAATCCAAACAGGAAAAAGACTTAACTGCTAAAAATACCTCCAGGCGTAGCAATGAGACAGGTAGATCCAGGCTCTTATCCGAAACACATCCTTCTAAATCTTTTAAATGGCACAGCACCTCACCATGAAATTTTTATTTTCCTCAGACTTTCAGAGAAGAGTTTATGGGAACTTTAAAACATGTAATGCCGCCGACTTCGGAATGGCAGAATCTGTAATGATGACACATTATTATAAAGCTGATGATGTCACAGTTGCACTAGATTGCATCATAACGGCCATATTTTAATAAATGAATGTAAACTGGTTGTTTCATGATTGTTTTCAGAAATACTGAATTAAAAACTTGGGGTCAGTCAGATTTTATTAATGTTTTTGAAAGAAGTCTCTCATGATCACCAAGCCTTCATTTATTTGGTCAAATATACAGTAAAAACAGTAATATTGTGAAATAAATGTGCCCTATTTAAATATATTTTAAAATGTCATTTATTCCTGTGATGGCAAAGCTGAATTGTCAGCAGCCATTACTCCAGTCATCAGTGTCACACGATCCTTTAGAAATCATTCTAATATGCTGATTTTCTGGTCAAGAAAAAAATATTTTTATTATCAATCTTGAAAACAGTTCTGTTCCTTATTATGCTGGAGCATTGAGGGTTGCTAGGGTGGTTGCTATGGAGTGCTAGGTTCAAATAATAATTTTTAAAAGTCCCTATTCTCTTTGATATACTAGTCTCTAGATATGGCTCAAATCCATCCTTCAAGTCTATGAGATTACCAAAATCCAAATCTCTTGGTAAATATTATAAATTAACATTATTATTATTAAAACTAACATGACAAAAGCTGATGGTCACCTTGCTGTGTGGAATATCCATGCCTGAGCTCATATGCTGTTTCGTTTCTCTCTGCTCATAGGAACTCTCTGGCCCTCAGCCAAACTCCAGCTCCCATCTGCCCAAACCCAGACACTCTGTGAGGCCTGCAGCTCGCTCTGCTTCCTGTCCTGGGACTTCAGGAATGAGAGCTGGGACACGGGAGAGTAGCTTTCAGCGCTTTCAGCAGATTCCCTAGCTTAAGATGACTTTCATGAGTCTGTCGCATACACACAAGATGGTGTATTGGGTGTATTGTAACAAAGTAATAATACTTCGTTACAGTACTTGAGTATTTTTTGGGAGTATCTGTACTTTACTTGAGTTTTTATATTTCAGCCAACTTTTACTTTTACTCCACTACATTTCCTAATTAAAATGTATACTTCTACTCCGATACATTTCCCCGAAGCATATTCGTTACTTACTAAAAAATAGTCAGAAGTCAGAAGAACACGGACTGAAGGAAAGCAGGTTTGACGAATCAGTGGTCTGGCGTTTGCAAGTTAGACTCCTAAAAAAC
>NW_015639527.1:680836-684716 GCF_001515625.1 Sinocyclocheilus rhinocerous | reverse complement strand
ATTCCAGGCATTCTAAATTGTAGACGGCAAAAATGCTTCTGTATGCTTTTTATATTTATATAATTTAATATAGTTAACTTCACACAAAGAGTACTGTTTTTCTGCAGATTTCAGCATGAACAAATTTAATAATCATTTTATACAAGTTCAGTAATAAGTGACTTACATTTTAGACATAATATTGCTTGTTTTTGCTCAATTTTGCTAACAAAAATAATTCCTAACAAAGATCACAGCACTGTTTTGCGTCTCTGAGAAATGGTGTTTACTTATTGAATGAATCAGCTTTTTGAACGAATCAGTTGAATAAATGATTAAGTGATTCACTCATTAACACAGTTCATTCAGCTTTGTTTCTGAATGAATCAGCCGTTTGAATGAATCAAAGACACTATAAGTACCAGATGAAGTGCTTCTTATCCAAAAATACAAAATGGAAGAAAGAGTTAAAACTGACCACAATCTTGCTACTCAAGCTGTGTATGAACATTTTTTTATATATATTTATTTGCTTCTTTTCCATTTTGCATTTACTTGTACTTTTACTTTCAATACTTAAATACGTTTAAGATAAAAAAACATACTTTTCGTACTTAAGTACAATAAATATCACATACTTTAAGACTTTTACTCAAGTAATATTCTAAACGGTGACTTCAACTTCTACCAAAGTCATTTTCTGGTAAGATATCTGTACTTTTACTTGAGTATGGCTTTCAGGTACTTTATACACCACTGGATGAGACACACACGTACAGGCTCATGGAAACACATATGTGCAGTCTAAGGCCAGAAAATCAAGTAAGCAGATATCAGTACTAATGCATTATAGTGTGCACTACTATTGTGCATACAAGAGTCCTTGCATTACTGAGGCAGTAACAAACTTCAATATTCTGTTGATACTATTACACCAGATGTGTTAGTCCCTTTCACTCAGTGGCCATCTTGGTATTGCCCCCAGGCAGCTATTTTTTATGTAGGTAATAGGCATACAAGTATTTTACATTTATGCATGTGGCAGATGCTTTTATCCAAACCGGCACTGCATTCAAGATACACATTTTATCAGTTCTTGCTTTCCCTGGGAATTGAACACATGGCACTGGCATTGCTAGCATCATGCTTTACAGTTTGAGTTAAATACAATTTTTGAGTTAAAAATAAAATATCTTAAAAAAAACAATTCTAAGAAACTAAACAAAAATTTTAATAAAACTGACAGCATAAAATTAAAAGCTAATTCAAAATATTTAAAAAATTGAAATATACATAATATATGTATAATATATAAATTATATATATATAAGTATATAACTCCAAACCTGTTTAAGATTACAGTATGTTTCACTATTTCACATCAATAAAATCTGCAATAAAATAAAAAGCAATAAAAATCAAATAAAATGAAATTAAAAACGTTTTTACAAAATAAAATTAAAAATAAAATAAAATCTTTTACTAACTTGCTGAGTAAAATTATCTTCACGCTGTTTCTCACCCTGGCAGTAGCTCAGTTTTCTAAAACAAACAAACAAACAAAAAAAAAACACTGAGCATATATGACAGTTTATGCTAATTCCCGCTACAGCGATTCTTGTGGTGACATTGACAATGCAACGGCTACGTTGTTCATTGTGTTTTAACACATTTCAGAAACAAAATCCTTCCACCATAATAACAATTATGTCCTCAGTGAGTCCATTTTTTTAAACATACTGTAGTTTGGCTAGATCTTTAATCTAGCTTTTAATTTAGTTCTATGTTACCATTTACCAGGTTTTCCACTGCCACTGAAGTCGTATTATACACTCTCATAACACTGGCAGGTTTAGGAAGGACAGTGAGGAATTTCCCTACCCTATACGTATTCACCATGACCTCTTTTTTCCACCCTCCTTTTCTAATGGGAAGGACAAGGTTAACCCTTTCGCTCTTGCTTAGGCCAGTTGTGTTTATTGCTAAAGTCAGCTGAGCTAAAAGGTGTGATGAGCTGTATTAAGTGTCTATAGTGGTTTTTAAATACCTCTGGAGCACATATGACCAGCAGAATGGTGGACTGCGACATGACAGAGATATAAAAGGCAGGTGTACACCATACTTTGCATTACTGCCACCTTCTGCGCATTGCTTCGCACTTCTGTTCCAAATCCAGCAAGGATGTATTAGCCACCTGGATGCATGGGCCCAACTTCTCTACCTAACGGTGAGGGCATTCGCTGTCCTAGCTCTTACCAAAAACTTGTGTCATCCTACCCCGGCTATGGCAGAGCGCCACATGCATGCGTCTACATTTCCCTCACACTCTGGGGCAGCAGCTGTTTATGTTTCACTTTTAGCTCAGAACTGTCATCAGTCCTTTCTGAAGGGCAACGCTATAAAGTTCTAACAGTAAGGGAGCACGAGATTGTTTTCCACGCAGTTGTGGTCGATAAATGGCTGATGCATCGCTGATCAGTCTCCTGGCTGTTATCGCACCCAGTGTTTGCGGGCTCGCATTAATATCATCCCCCGTATGGCAAGTGATGATTTCTTCAAAGACTATCCGTTTCTAGATTTTCACAAAAAGCGGGGCACAATTTCATCTGCTATATTTATCTCCCTCTAAGTTTTCAATTGAACAGTCACCAGAAGTCTCACGGCTAGCAGCTGGAGAAAACTGAAGTACAGGAGTCTGTCCGTAAGATCATCAACTAGTCAATTCAGTAAGGTCACCTACACAGCAGAGTTTACACTGCAACAGAGAACGCTGAAAATCCATTCATTTCAATGGGGAAGGTGCATTGCAAACAAAAAGTGGAAAAATATGATGGCTTTTAATTTAATAAATATAATATAATATAATATATGTGTGTGTTTTATTAACATTAATATACATATATATATATATATTATCATGCTTATTAAATCACATTTCATTACGAGTGATACTCACATGTAAGGCAAAATTTAAAAATTATGATTTAATCGTTTGCCTTCTGATAACATTAATGATAATTCACAATGATTTCCAGTATAATACAAATGAAAATAAAAACTTTTCAAGTTTGGTTTTGATGCAAGGGGTACTTGAGTCTTGCTGATGAGGCTGTGGGGGTACATAAGACCAAAACGGTTGGGAAACAGTACAGTAATGTGCTAATTTATTGTGAAGTAACTGCTTTGGGAATAAAAGATTGTTTAATGTTCAGAGATATTTCCAAACACTAAAGCCAGAACACACTCAGTCTGCAACCTTTTATATGTTTACACTCCACTTGAAAGGAAACAACTTTAAGCCTTATGGGGCCCCTAAAAACAAACCAGAGCGAGAAGCAGCAATATGTGGTTTAGCGTAGTTGGAACATCTATTAGAAAGCCAAAAATATGTTGTTGAGGCCTTTTGTTGGCGACTGCAACCGCCTCTTAAATCTGAAATGACATGAGGTTTTCCCAAAACTGTCGGCACATACTGTACGACCACAATAAAGCAGCTGGTGTGTGCGAGCGCGTGTGTGAAATCTCTCATGTGCTTGAGGAAGGCAAAGCACCCCACAGCCTAAAATCGTGCTGCTTATACTGATGTATCAAATATCACCCACCAGCAGCGCTAAACAGCACTGAGCTCTGAGGAATTTAGATATAATGATGAACACTTGCACTGTTGGACTGATAAAAACAAGTACATATATAAATAGATAAATAATAGACAAATTAGCAACTTTTTCAACACTAAATTGCAGAGTGATTGTGAAAATCACTTTTAACTTATTAGAATAAATCATTTAGGGACATTGCAACCAGGGCCGTTTCTAGCCAATTTGACGCCCTAGGCGAAATCCCTATTGCCCCCCCCCCAATTTTATATATATATATATATATATATATATATATACAGTAT
>NW_015639527.1:671124-680096 GCF_001515625.1 Sinocyclocheilus rhinocerous | reverse complement strand
TGGGGGATCCAGTGGGGGCGGCAGTCATATTTCAGGGTGACCGTGCCACTCTTTATCACACCCCTGCTAAAAGGGCCAGTACGTGCGCTCATTGGCGCCCCTTCAGCTGGTGGCGCCCTAGGCGACCGCCTAGCTCGCCTATGCCTAGAAACGGCCCTGATTGCAACACTTCATAAGACTATTCTGCAACCAGTGTGGTACAATAATACTAAGAGCCTCCCTTGAGAAAAGCATGTTTTTATTGATGCTAGAACTCCTGTATCATTTTGCTCTTAGAGACATTTTGAGCTACAATATTAGTACAAAAACGAATCTCCATTGAGATCAAAGCGGTCACTGTGGGCCACACAGCTTTCCACACATTCCCAAATCCATTCCCCCCTCACTTATGGAAAACAATTCACTGCAGTTTGTCTGCATTTCCCTCCTAAAAATATCTCCTAAAAATGTTCCTGGTAGGCTTTTTGACTACAGTGGATCTGTCCGAAGGGGAAGGGAAGCCTAAAATTCCTTGCAACTTAGTTTTTTATTTTATTAAATAGTCTTTCAGTGGCTATCATAATTAAATAAATAAATAAACAAATTTTAAAAAGTATTAATACTAAAAAACAATGTCATCAATTTGAATAAAACTGAGAATGAATCTCCATTGAGATCAAAGCGGTCACTGTGGGCCACACAGCTTTCCGCACATTCCCAAATCCATTCCCCCCTCACTTATGGAAAACAATTCACTGCAGTTTGTCTGCATTTCCCTCCTAAAAATATCTCTTAATATTTTATTAAATAGTCTTTCAGTGGCTATCATAATTAAATAAATAAATAAACAAATTTTAAAAAGTATTAATACTAAAAAACAATCATCAATTTGAATAAAACTGAGAATATGTCTTTTGTCTTAAAATATCCGCTATAATTTCAGGGATTCCTATTAGCTACAACATTTTAAATGAATAAATCATTAAAGTTTTTCTACTTACAATTTTAGAGGTTAATTCAGTGTGTTACTTGCCATTTCTTTGTAATTGTTTGTGAAATTTACTAGTAATTTGTCATTGAAAATTGCTTCTTTCACCAATTTTTCAGTGTATTAAGGAACATTTGGTAGTGCAGGTGTTAATTTAAGTGCTTTTGATGATAAATTTAATTAAGCACCAAGTGTTTTCTCAAAAATCAAAGGGAAAAAAATGTAATATTTTCTATACAGCATATATATTATTTATAGATCACTTTATAGATTTATAGCATTAATGGACTATTCAAAGGATTAGTAGGCTCTAAAATATCCAAACTAAATTGGAATTAGTAGTCTCGGTTGAAATAAATAAATAAAGGAAGACACAGTTTTCAAGCAGAAAAACTGCACGTTGTAAATCAAAGATTGCGGCAAAAGCCACCAGGAAGCCAGGTGCTTTATGACGTCCCAGAGGCTGCTCTGTTCCAATGCATTTTATTAGAAAGCAACAAAAAAAAAAGGCAACAGGCCAATAAAACTAGCTGAGATATACCACTTTGCAAATAAAACTCAGATCCATTTATCTGGATTGATATGCATTAATAATCCTTTTAATTAGACGAGTGAATTAGACGCTATTCAGGAGTCACTCACCATCTATATAAGGAAAACCATTCCAATGCATTAATAAAAGGAAAATAATAACTCAGTCCTTGCTGTTAAGTGATTCTGTCATGTACTGACGCCATTACAGGCATTTCGCACACATACAGCTACCGATCAATGCCTTTCAATGGCTCTGAGCTTGAAAGAGGATGATGGAAACGTGGGGGGTTCTGTTCGAAACGCAACAAAAGATGCACAAATAGATCAGCGGGAGAGGAAACTCCGATATAGCCCAGTGTCAAAGGTCCAAATGAAATCAGGTGGTTTGAATCAATGGTGGTCTGTGTTTGAATGGCTTTTGGACTACAGTGGATCTGTCCGAAGGGGATGGGAAGCCTAAAATTCCTTGCAACTTAGTTTTTTATTTTATTAAATAGTCTTTCAGTGGCTATCATAATTAAATAAATAAATAAACAAATTTTAAAAAGTATTAATACTAAAAAACAATGTCATCAATTTGAATAAAACTGAGAATATGTCTTCTGTCTTAAAATATCTGCTATAATTTCAGGGATTCCTATTAGCTACAACATTTTAAATGAATAAATCATTAAAGTTTTTCTACTTACAATTTTAGAGGTTAATTCAGTGTGTTACTTGCCATTTCTTTGTAATTGTTTGTGAAATTTACTAGTAATTTGTCATTGAAAATTGCTTCTTTCACCAATTTTTCAGTGTATTAAGGAACATTTGGTAGTGCAGGTGTTAATTTAAGTGCTTTTGATGATAAATTTAATTAAGCACCAAGTGTTTTCTCAAAAATCAAAGGAAAAAAAATGTAATATTTTCTATACAACATATATATTATTTATAGATCACTTTATAGATTTATAGCATTAATGGACTATTCAAAGGATTAGTAGGCTCTAAAATATCCAAACTAAATTGGAATTAGTAGTCTCGGTTTAAATAAATAAATAAAGGAAGACACATAGTTTTCAAGCAGAAAAACTGCAAGTTGTAAATCAAAGATTGCGGCAAAAGCCACCAGGAAGCCAGGTGCTTTATGACGTCCCAGAGGCTGCTCTGTTCCAATGCATTTTATTAGAAAGCAACAAAAAAAAAAGGCAACAGGCCAATAAAACTAGCTGAGATATACCACTTTGCAAATAAAACTCAGATCCATTTATCTGGATTGATATGCATTAATAATCCTTTTAATTAGACGAGTGAATTAGACGCTATTCAGGAGTCACTCACCATCTATATAAGGAAAACCATTCCAATGCATTAATAAAAGGAAAATAATAACTCAGTCCTTGCTGTTAAGTGATTCTGTCATGTACTGACGCCATTACAGGCATTTCGCACACATACAGCTACCGATCAATGCCTTTCAATGGCTCTGAGCTTGAAAGAGGATGATGGAAACGTGGGGGGTTCTGTTCGAAACGCAACAAAAGATGCACAAATAGATCAGCGGGAGAGGAAACTCCGATATAGCCCAGTGTCAAAGGTCCAAATGAAATCAGGTGGTTTGAATCAATGGTGGTCTGTGTTTGAATGCTCCAGAGGACAGAGCAGGAAGTGTGAATGGGAGAAAAACATGCATTTATGAATGATGTCATTGAAACGGGATGGAGCGAGATGCCACTTTCGGAGAAGATGGCTTTTACAGTAATAGATGAGAATTCAATGCACTATTTCAGCTCTAATAAAAACGCTGCTCTCCAAAAGACAGGAGAGCGAAATGCACACAATGCACTGCTGCAGAACATCTATCTCTCTCCAGTCACGCCAAATGACACTAACATATGAAATGTGTAAAACATGTGAGAACTACAATTCTCATGCACGCTCTAATAGAGAAAATATTAAACATCATTCTCTCTCAACCTTAGTCAAGCACTCTCCTGCCTCTAGCACATTATTTTAATTTGACTAGTTATTATACTCATGCATATATGTATATATTTAGAGGGGGGGAAAGATATGAATTGGTCTTGGGTAGGTTTTTTTTTCCTACTTTGATCTCAAACAGAATTCAAATAAAATATTTTCAACCTTCATCTTTTCTGAGAAACAACTCAGAAATATAATAAATTCAGGATTTGGAGGAAGTGTTCATATTTCCCTCAGTGACGCTGAGTACATTTATTTGGATTATCAGCATTCCACTAGAGATAAGAACAAAGGCACTTGAAGGTTTACAGTGTTGTTCAAGGTTTTTAAATTCAGAATTAATAATAAGCTGCTGCTAATTTGACTCTGCTTTTGATCCTGGTGAAGTAATTATTCCTGTTCTTATGAACAACTTTGTCTGTCATTTGCATGAGATAATAATACTTTATTAGTATTATTTTTAAAAATCGCCCACTGGTTCAAATGTCACTGCAATTCATTGGTGATTGTTATGCTAAGGTGTTGCTAGGTACTCAATGGTCAAATTCAAAAGATCCCACCCACAAATCACAATATGATATTCTGGTTTCTAGTTTTTAAAATCAATTTAAGACCTTTTTAAGACATGCACAAATAAAATTACTGTAAATGGCTGTAAAAACAATGATTTAAACAACATTATAGACCAAATAATACATTTTTTTACAAATGCAGCCATATCGTGATTCTTTTTTTTTTTTTCTTTTTTTTTTTTTAAACCTCTTATAATGATAATTATGACTTTTCTTATATCATTTAGGATATTTGAGATTTTTATGACCTAAAATTTAACTTTTTAAGGACATGGACCCTGTTTGATGACCTGCCAGACAGAGTTATTATAGTTAACTAAAACTAAAACCATTAAAAAAAATCTTTACTTGAAATAAAATAAATGTTAATAAAAATACAAAAATATTTCAAATAGTTGCCAAGGCTACATTGCTCGTTTTAATAAACATAATGTACTACAATAACTAAAAAAAAAAACACAACAAAATTGCTAAAACTTTAAAAATTTAAATTAAAAACATAAACATAAAAACTGATTAAAATATTAATTAAATTTATATTAGTATCTCAATGATACTAAAATAAATAGCTCTCTTTTTTGAATAAGTCATACAATTTCTGGTACTGTACCACTCATGTGTGTAGCACAAACTGCGTGGAACAAGTTATGAGTTTTAGTGCTAAAAATTCCTGCCTTTTCTTGATTTTATTTTCAACTTCAATAGACATTTATTAATCTATTTTTATCTATTATTTTGTTCAAGCTGTTTTAAATGCTGCAGATATAGACATGAGAACAAGGATAGTCAAGGGCAGATTTTCATCAAGTCATTTGTTATTTGGCGGCATCTATTTAAGTGTGTGACAAGTGCTGACATGCACACAAAAGGACAACTTCATCACATTTGTTAACATCAGATCATTGCTTCTTTTTGGAGACTGGCGAATCCAAGTCTGTGTTTTCTCGTAAATCAAATCAACGTCAGTTCCAACATATCATGCCACGTCTCTCCAAGGCCAGGGTGACATGAAAACAGCACGGCCTGTGATGTGAGCGGCAGCATACGGGTGACCGTTAAGTGCCTGCACATGTGTAAATCAAGCAAATCTTCCCCTACCTCCAGGTCCCAGGAGAGGAGTTTGACCGCCGTGCCTAGCGGTAGGAGAGCAGCGAAGTCATTTGGACACACAGCCGTCCAATGGCAATAACAGGCCCACGTTCCTCAGAGAGCCATCAGGATCAGCAAAGGCTTAGCGGTGGAAGCCTGTAACAACACAGCTCTGTCTCTGTGCATCTAAGAAGAGCGAAGAACAATGTAGCCTCATATTGTTTCACCTTGAACACACAAGACCCCAGCAGACTACAGGCTGATGAATAATTCTCATTTGAGCCTGGATTTTTTTAATTTTGTGCAGATACAACGAGTATCTCATTAACTGTCAACAGACAAACAACATGTGTAAGATCTGAAAATCCAAATGAGCCCTGTTGAAAATGGCCATTTAAATTATTAGTGCTGTGGACGTATTTGGTTGGCATCAAAAACGACACATTAGAACGGAAGACAATTTTCTAAATAGCTTTATGCAAGTCAAGAAGCATTACAATTGGTTTACAATCTTCTGTTTGCTCAGTTTACTTCCCTCATTTAGGGCGACTGAGTCATTTTATTAGTGATTAGACCAAAACAGCTCTGGGTCCTGCAGTATTGAACCTCAGATTGTAATTTGCTCGTAATGTGGAGAAGGGGAATATGCAAATAAAGTTGGAGTATTTTGTGTTTGCAGTTTTGCCCCTGGGCAGCTTGTCCCGCGACACAAATCATCAATTAAGATCCCAGCAGGGATCTCTGCATTTAAATTAGTCCCATCCAACAACTTTTATCTTCCAGACAAAACATTACAGCCCTGTGATCGCTTGCACTGCAGAAATAAAACAGCTGATTAAATGAGATTTGACTTTGGGTGGAAAATGGACATGCAATGTCACTCTCATGTTGTCTCACGTAT
This sequence comes from Sinocyclocheilus rhinocerous, assembly GCF_001515625.1. Classification (NCBI taxonomy): domain Eukaryota; kingdom Metazoa; phylum Chordata; class Actinopteri; order Cypriniformes; family Cyprinidae; genus Sinocyclocheilus; species Sinocyclocheilus rhinocerous. Next base: position 674,071 of record NW_015639527.1, on the reverse strand, counting down.
CTGTACAGATGCTACACTACAGCCAGTTTGTATGTCATAATATCTGACACTAAAGAAATTAAAATATACAACTCTGTACTGGAAAGATTAAGATGATCGCATTTAAATATTCGTAGAGAGTGTTATTTATTTAAAAGTGTTAAGAAAGTGTTATTTATTTAAATACATACAGAATTTAGCTTTTTTCTAAATAGTATTGAGAAAGGTGTTAATGTATACTTCCAGGTACGTATTAAGTCAGTCAGAAAAATGATTTAAGACTGTATTTTCTCACCTGCGAAGAACGGAACTCAACATCACAAATTATCTAATTAATGTTTCAATTATGAAACCGTGTTCACTTGCAGTTATTCTAATATTAACCTAACATTACTGATGGATCATCTTAGATTTGTAGAAAATAACTTTGTACAAATTAATCTATTTTATATCAACTTGCAAATAGTTGTAAACTGCAAACAACCCTGATGTCTTGACAAAATTTGTTTCATACTTTACAGAGACCTTTACAATGTTCCCTGTTTTTCAGCTTCAGCTTTGTTAGTTTAGGTAGAGAATCCAAATTTACAGAAAAATGCACAGCGCCAGTGCAATAAAGGTTGTTTAATGTCATGTACAATAGTGAATGTCACTAAACTTCTACAAAGGAACAAGTCTATATCCAATGAGGAACTTAATCATTTACAATACCATGCAATGTTGTCTCTGCAAGTCAAAACGGAACAATCCGCTTCATGTTTTACAAATCAGAGAACAAATCTAAGAATTCACAAGAGAGTAATAAATACTATACCACAAGATTTGCCATCCAAACATATATATATATATATATATATATATATAACATATTAATAAGACATAGCAGCAGCAAAGGACTGACACCTTTTTTAAGTAATAGCTGAACTATGATAACTGTACTAGAACCCAATCAAACATGTTTCTAATAATATTTCTAATACTTTTTACATGCGTTTAAGTGGTTTGTCATTTACCTACAAGGGAATTATAGGAGTCTTGGGGGAGTAGCCTATGTCTGCAAGCATCACAACAAGTGCGTAAAATATAAAAAGATGGGGGACCTTAAAAGTAGCGTACACACACGTTCTTTTAAACAACATTTTTAACCATAAAAGTTAGATTACCAGTTATTTAGAGTAGCCTACGTATTTTCAACTGTCGCTAAATAGTCGCAAGCGAAAAGACGTGGCGAGGCGGTAACCCTAACAACAGTACGCAGCTCCAACGCAGTTATTAGTGTCAGTATCGGACGGTTCATAAACAAAACGTAAAACATATTATTGTTCATCAAAAATGTATTATAGATTCACATTCCACAGAACATTTAAAAATACTTTAAAAATACGTTTAAAATGTGTCATGGGCGACAAAATATTTCGCGACCCAAAATTTACCTATATTCTTAAAGTTGACTCCGCGTAAAGTAATTGTAAGCTATAATTTGCATAACACAGGTAAAGTGTTTTTATAATTTTCAAAACACTATCCTGATAATGTGCGACTATTTCATGTCAAACAGATAAACAGATAGGCTACTAAGCAAAATCTTGTTTCAAAACTGACCAGTCATAAACGAACAGTAAAATACAAATATAATCTTGTAAAACTCATTAAAGGCCAATAAGACATAAGTATAGCTCAAAACAAAACATTGGCGATAGCAAATTGCACCCCAATTAAAATTCTAAATTTGATTTTAGATGCGTATATTTTGCGCGTTATGAATATGACGAATCAGTCATGTATCCCTACGGACAAGACTATAAAATGCCCTTTAAAGCCCAACAAAAATGTCGACACAAAAATTACCACCACATTTCACAAGTCCAAACGCATCATCCATCAAAAAAATCATCCAGAAAGACGCTTATGCGCTCCACCAAACTGCACGGCATCTTCTCCCGTCTTTCCTCTCTTCCTCCCTCCTTCTATTTCACTCGTTCTCTTCCTCCTCCTCCCTCCCGCTCACTCACGCGCTCTCTCTCTCTCTCTCTCTTTCCCTCACTTTCTCTCTTCCTCTCTCTCTCTCTGTCTGTCTATCATTATCTCCCCTCAGCCCTCGGCCAGTCTGTATGAATAATGTCCTGCCTTTTGTAATGAGAGCGAGAGAGGAAAAAAACACGCTGGAGCTCCTCTCTCTCTCTCTCTCTCTCTCCCCCCGTACCCCTCGCTGCCGAGTGTACACCTCCGCGATTCCTCTTCCACTGGCATTATTCCTTGCCGTACCGAACACCCCGGGCCCTGCACGCGCGTCCGGTTCATTAACGGCGGAGCCCGCTGGCCCCCTATCGGCATCAAACGAGACCTACATTCGGTTGCAGGTCGCTCGCCTAGTCGGAAAGCAGAGGAAACCGATTTATTTGTGCCACAAGAAACGAGAAAATTTGCCACTTGGTTAAATCCCAATTGTATGTTTAGTTGTTTTCTCCTTGTACAGCGCCTTATAAATAAAACGTATTATTATTATTATAGCCTATTAGAAACCTAACCCATTGGCTACAAGCAAGGTCACGACTGAGAAAGACTAATCTGGATCAAATATGGTAGGGGTAGTCATTAATTAATTCATTCATTTTGATAGGACCCCCATATAAATATAAAATGAGTTGTACATTGTCCTGCATATAGACTCACAGTGTGATATTACTAAAACAACAGGTTATTAACATTAATTGTCTTTTATATTTTCGTTATACTGTAGACAAAAAATATAACCAAAATATTATATGAAAATATATTCAAATTAAGGTAGTAATAATAATGGATTTAGGCCTACACTCGCACACACACAGACACACACATTAGGTTTCTGTGAATTGTGGGGACTTTCAATAGACTTCTATTGCTTTTATACTGATCTCATGGGGACTGCAGACCATTCCCATCAATGTAGCATAAACAAGTACACACACACACACACACACACACA
>NW_015639527.1:670818-671002 GCF_001515625.1 Sinocyclocheilus rhinocerous | reverse complement strand
ACTAATACACACACACACACACACACACACACACACACACTATATATATATATACATATATAAATACATACATATATATATTTATTTATTTAATTTATTTATTTAGTCATTTATCAGACGCTTTTATCCAAAGCGACTTACAAATGAGGACAACAGAAGCAATCAATTGTAGTATTAAAACAAC
>NW_015639527.1:668494-670644 GCF_001515625.1 Sinocyclocheilus rhinocerous | reverse complement strand
ATATATATATATATTATTTCATTTCCATTTAGTTTGTTGAAGTATTAAAATAACTCAAATTAAATAAAACTAAAAACTTAATAAAAGACCTATATAGACATAATAAATTCAGACATAATGTAACTAAAATTTAAATAAATAACAAATACAAATAATACAAATCAAATGACAGTAGTTTATCAGTAATCCTAAAAAATAACACTGCCAAACTTACATGCTAAAAAACAACAACTTACTTACACATAGTAAGAAATGGTTATAAAAACTGAAACAGAAGCGAAACAAGTAATAGGAAAGAGGAGAAATAAAAGGCGATACTTATCCTTTGCCGGTGTCCTGCCCGGTGGAGTCGCACGGTAGAGTCGATGGTCTTTACACTCTTCGGTCTTCACACGAGGATGCCTTCACGCGACCGCTATCGCGGAAAACTAAGCTTTTTTTTATACCCGTCTAACAAAATACTAAATTAATTCAGCTGGACACACTTTCCTTATTTTCTCCGCAACAAATGGCCAAGCAAGCGCAGACACTGACATCATATTAAATTCATATGAAATCATATTAAAATCTTTGTCTATTGATTGCACACTTTGGTATCTTGGCAAATCTGAGCACAGTGAGACATTGTTCAAGAGGTTAAATTACTGTGGTCTGTTTCTCAAGAGTATATATATATATATATATATATGAATGAAAAGTAAATTTACAAGTGATTTGATAATTGTTTTGTCTTATTGAATTCTGATATTCATGCTTGAATAGAGAGTTAGGTGCACTGTACAGCTCTGTGTGTGAGTTATATTTGACAAAGACATGTGCTGGTTTATCTCTCCTCAACAGCAGCCGAGCACAAACACAACAGCTTTTTCCCCAAAGTCTGTCTTTGCCAAAACCAGCGCTCTGAGCTGCCAACTCACTCTCTTGTCTGCTTAAACAAAACCCAAACCATTTACCTTTCAGTCTTCAATAACACAACAGGAACATGTTGACTGAATCAAATGTTCCCGTCTTCGACCTAAAATTATTCGATAACCCACTGTTCTCGGTTTGATATATAGACTTGAGATCTCATAAGTTGCATAGTGTAGTTCTTTTAACATCTTGCAACAGATGTTCTCAGATTTACAACTGACATTTTTGTTATCAGCAAGAGGTGTGAGACGTGCCATTTTTTGATGTCAAAAACACCTTTTAGAAGTTGATATCATGTAGGGTAGTGCATGAAAGTAAGCTTTAATCAATTTAGGAATTAATATTACAACAGAAAGATAAATTGCAGAAACAAAGCTCCATCGTTGTTCCACAATGGCTTCCAGTTGTAAGTCTCTCATTACTATAAGCACGCATGTATTACTGTACATTGTGCAATAGACTGTCCGTTGTGCATAGCGCCAAATCCATGTTACACCCGTTGCTGATTTGCTTGCAGCAGGTATGACCAGATAACAGTTTTTTTTTTTTTGATAGGCAACAGTGTATTGAATGAGAAATGGGTAACCCCTCGCTGTTGTACAAAGGAATAATATCACAGTGCCAATTAGGCCAGCCCCAAACAGGAGCTCACTGCCGCACATTCGATGCCACATTAATAAAACATGGCCTCTGCTCTGTGCTTCGCTAGCCGGCTAATTGGCAAATTAGAAAGTGAGATGCGTTAAACGAGAGAACACCGCATTCGCCTGAGACAGAGCCCCCTCCCACATACACATGCACAGACACACACAAAGACATCTCTCTGTCTGTAGTTTAATGTAGGTTGTGGCCTCTCCCATGATTTAGGCCTCATACTCTAGTTCAGGTCTGTAGGGACATAGAGTGTTCTTAGTATTCAACACTATCACCCTGTTCAGCTTTAATTCATGGGGAAAAAACAGACAGCAGAGTAAGAAATAATGGCAAGAAGGAAGTTTTATGTTTCCTAAGTATGCTAAAATTAAAAAAAATCCTGCTATATAATCATTAAAAAACAAAAACATTTTATTTTATATCATATATTAAATATTAAATATTAAATCAATTTACTTAAATCTTTTATATTTCTATTTTATATATTAGGGGTGCCCTCGACTAAAGATTTTTCTGGTCGACTAGTAGTCGTTCATTTTAAGCATTAGTCGACTAATCGCACGTTTATTAATACACCATTTAAA
>NW_015639527.1:659136-667802 GCF_001515625.1 Sinocyclocheilus rhinocerous | reverse complement strand
CACAGCACACCGGCAGAAGTAATGATGATGAATGTGTCAGGAAAAAACAGTAAGATTAAACTGCATTAACATTTTAATAATCTATTGATAAACTAGTGCTTTCGGCTTAAGAGATGAATTCGGCGACACTGACTCGTCATCTCCACAGTAGTGGATGTGCCTGCATGCAAGTTTCATACGGATTACATAATCTGAGAATATTAGTTTTTTTTTCAGATTTGAATTCCCCGTTTCATTTGAAAGTAGACATTTCACTCTCTATAGATAGGCCTATATTTTTCATGTCTGTAAGGCAAGTATACACAGAGTTTTGCGCTCAAGTTCAAGTCGTGGTCAAGTCGCTACACACACACACACACACACACTTTATTAGTGTCTGTGGTCTAGTGAGGTGTCTGAGGTTGCAGTTAAATTCCTTAAAAGAACCTTGCTGACCTCTAGTGGAGAAAATCATAACATACTGAATTCATTTCATGTTAATTAAAAATATTAATGGAAACATCAAAGCCCTCATGGCTTTAATTACTTTAGAGTAACTATAATATGTTAAATAATTCGCGCTGTAAGTCTGTATGTTTTTCAGATAGTGGATATGTTCTTCATCGGCCGCTATGTGCTTCTGTCCTTGGTGAGCGTGGTGTTCTTGGCAGCCCTGTTCATGTTGCTGCCCTTACATTTCCTGGAGCCCGTGTATGCCAAGCCCCTGAGAACACGCTAGACCACGTGGCTTCATGTGCCAAACTCCTACACATATCCCAAAACGGGGCAGCCAACCTGGCAGTGCCGTCGATCAACGAGCCCCACTTGAGATGAGAGGACAACAGAAGGTTCCAGAGCTTTTGTCTTCCTGTTTGAATCAGAGACGTCCACATCTCTCTGAGCGCGCAGCATTGTCAACGTTTTCAGAAGGGTCTGGTTGGGTGCAGTTTTGTACATTTTGAATGTCAGATATGTAATTGGAAAAGTAAGTTTCTTATTCTGAGCCTTTTTTCTGTATTTTGCAGAAAAAAGAAAAGAAAAACATTATAAATGTAGTGTATTTTTACTGTTGAAAATAATGAATACATCTTATTTTTATGTCAAACTTATAGTTTGTTCATTTTTTCATTAGTGGTGTTTGCTAAGGAAAGCATTAGGAGTAGGTTTTTTTTTAATTTACTTTAAGTTTAATAGTTAAGGGCTTTTCCAACTTTGACCGGTATCTCACAGTAACCCGGCATCTCAAATTGTGTGGCTCATTGAGGAGAGGTGCTTTTTTACTTTTCAAATTGATTAGATGTACATTTTCGCCTAGTGGATGATAAAAACGAATACTGCCAAATGTCAAGAGCACATTTTTGTAATGTACCTTCTTAAAAATAAATGTTCTTTATTGCCATTTATGGTTCCATGAAGAACCTTTAACATCCATGGAACCTTTCCATTACACTAAAGGTTTTTTAGCTCATTAAAATTTTCTTCAAACTACGGGGGGGAAAATGGTTCATTTTAAGATATGTTCACTGAAAGGTTCTTTGGGGAACTGAAAATTGTTCTTCTACGGCATCATAGGAAAACCCTACTTTTGGAATCTTTAATTCTAAGAATGTAAAATGCACACACTCTCAAATATACAGTACTCTCTTATGATTTGCCTCTTCTCTTTCTTAGATATAGCATATGTGTACTCAAACTGTATCCTGTGTATTTGTCCATGCTTTTGCGATAGAATTCAATTATTTTCGCTCCTGGATTAAATGTTGTCAAAAGTTATCAGAAAAAGTGATCAATTAAAATACTACATGAAATCTTGTTGGTTGAGAGTGAACTGCATCTGGAATTCTTCAACAATCAGAGATGGATCTTTAATTTTTTTACAATTTTATATTACCGTATTTAAATTTATCATATAAATGGGTAGGAATGGGGTAATGATTTGGACATATAAATGACCTAGTCTGTCTAACACAACACCATCAATTTTACTCTGCAAACGGCACTTCAGTCATAATCAATGCATATTTTAGTCGTCTTCGCTGCGCAAAATCACATTCTAATACCCCAGTCCATTAATTGGTTATCCGCAAACTCAAATTTCACTCATTTACAGCTAAAACCAGACTAATTTCATTTTCTTCATCCCATATTGACATGCTAATTTTGGCCTTATGGAAGCAGTCTCACTCTCCACACAATACCACAAAGACACAGGGAGCAAAGTTGGGCGGTCCAACAAAGCTTCAAGCTGCGCAAGTTGATTATTTTGTTCTTAACAAGGCGAATACTCTGTGTGGGCTCTTTGTTGCCTCAGACGTTTGCTTTCATTTTCATAAATCTCTCTTGGAGGCAAACTTCACAGGGGAAGATGGAGGTCGTTATTGCTTATTATTTTCACAGGCGTGTTGTACATGTGTGCTGTGATCCTTACAGCATGAAGACAATAAATAACAAGCCCCAACTGGATTTAAAAGATGTTAGCTGCAGTTTCACCTGCTAAAATGTCATAAGCAGCTGATCAAACGTGTGTGACATGACAATAACAGTCCAGAGTAGAATCTATACATTTGTCCATTACAAAGCAAAGGCAGCCAACTTAGTTTGTGGTCATGCAGAAAAACTTGGAATATCCTGGAACTCATCCCAAATACTCATATATCCGGAGGTTCTTACACAGAGAGATTGTGGGAATGTGAGCAAGAAGCGAGGCGAGGCCGTGTCTCAGTTGCGCTAGCTCTCACCCCTCAGGTCTTCGTGCGATCCTTATTTAAAAGTGGGGAGTCCGACGGGACGTGCAGTGAAATTCCAACCAGTGTGATGAAAGAGAATCTAATGAATCCAATCCAATCCTATTAGTTCCGGCCCACATCGCAACACTGAGGCCTTTCTGCTTGCAGATCGCCGAAGATCTACCAGAGCTTGAGAAACGGTACTGGACGGATGGACTGGTACATGAAATGGGTTGTGTAATCAAACCAATGGATTAAAGACACATTGAACGGTGTCTATGTGTGCGATATAATAAATATAAAAGACTGTGACCTTGAGAAATTGATTTTTTTCAGAAAAATAATTTTAGGAGCTCATTTTAGGAGCTCTTCTATAACAAATGTGTTTATGGAAGGTTTCCAAAAGAAAATCAGTAGTCACGTAAATACTCTCACATTTATGATAATCAATGTTTTAGTTATCAAATAAAGTAAGGACAACAGAAATAAGGAAGCTCAGAGTCTTTGGCAAAGAGAAAGTTGCATAGCTGCTGCAGGTGGCTTGAACAGGGCATTACATTTGTAATATACCGCTCTGTAATCGCTGACTGCAAAGACACTTGACTTATTTTTGTTTCCTTTCCATTTCTTCTTGTCCTTCTCGCTGTCATTTTCCCTTATCCCTTCTTGTTTTCTGTGCTGGTAGTGACTCTCTCCAGGGAGTGGGAAAAACAGCAGAACAAAGCGTCGTAGGGAGCAGGGCTCATTGGGAGTCTGAGCTGGAGGCTTTGTAGGACAGCCAGCTGGACATACAAAGAGAGTAAGAACGAGAGAGAGAGAAAGCAAAAGGGGGATGCAGAGCCGGAGAGGTGTAAGCGCGACCCAGGATATGGGTGTGGGTGCTGCCGAGGCTCGCGAGAGAGGGGGAGGGACGAGGAGGGGAATGGGGTCCTGCTACACTAGATCCTGCTTTGTGATCCACTCATGCAAAACTTTTGCCCTCACACCCCTGGCTTTCTATTCTCCAGCTCTGAGCTCTGCATGCCCACCCTTCACCCCTCACACCCCCATCTCCATCCTTGAGTATTTTTTATCTAATCGGTGTTGGATAAATGTTACTTGTATCAATTGTTCCATTTTAGAATCTGTAAAGGATTCCTAAAAAGTCTGGTGCAAGCATCAAATTCCTGTTGGTTGTTGTTGGATGCAAAATGTCTCAGGTCATTTATAGGTGTGGGGTCGGGTGAGGTCAAATGTGGGTGCTAAACGAAGTCAAACAAAATGAAATGACTTGATTTTACAGTAAACTAAAATATTAGGAATGTGTTTTGTGGATGTGCAAATTCAACTGCAAATGGGCTGGGGGAAAAAAAAAATTTCCAGTTGAAAGATAAAGACATTTGAATATTAGTATTAATATTAGCATATTCATGTTTTATATTTTTTAATAATTTATTAATTATTTTACATTTTATTGACACCAAGAGTGAATATTTGTTGGGAATATTAGCGGCAAACTAATTTTTGATTTGAAACATTGCATTCCAATGGACCTATTCAGACCAGGGGGGGAAATTCGCCCAACAACATTTTTGTAATTTTTAATTACATTTTATTTAAAGAGAGAAATATGCGTTGTGAATATCGGCAGCTAACATTTTCCTGACTTCCTGTTTTGTTTTGTTTTGTTTCAATTCACACCAAGAGCGAATATTTGTTGGGAATGCTGGCAGCAAAGAAGGTTTTTGTTTTTTTGTTTTTTGAAACACTGCATTCATCCAACAACAGAACAAGATTTTTTTGAAAGGCTTTACTTTTTGCCCAATGAAACTCACAGGCCATGCTATAAGCTTTTGTTTTGCTTTGATTCAAGTACTATCCTTCCCTACGTATCTACTATCCTATCTTTCTTTATGATGGCATAAGGGTCTCGTTTTTTCTCTACCTACTTTTTTTTCTCTCTCTTGCTCTCTCTTTAGGAAGATTAGTGTGTTCTCCATCCTCCTGAGCTGAAGATTAAGGTACAGTTTAAGGGTCAGCGTGAGCTGGAATAGCCCTTTGCAGGTCCACCCTGACACCCCATGGAGGGCTGAAGCATGCCCATTTTTTGGGTCCTCACCAGGGTCGCTCGACATGACCTGCTACCTGGCAGGGGGTACAGTGAAAAGAGAGCATTGAACGAACAAGTGACTAGTGTTTGGAACCCAAGGTCATGGCTTGCAATATGGGTAGTCAGTGAAATCTAAAATAGTAAATTTGTTTCAGGAACTTGTCCACATAAAATACATTGCTCATTTCTCGGAAGCAGCTGAACGACTGTTATGCACTTACAGTGGAAGTCAATGGGGTAAATTGCACAGTTAAGTAAATATGTTTTATGTTTATTTTTAGGCACTTTTTTCTTATGTAGAACACGAAAGGTGAGTTTTTATGAATATTCTATTCTGGCAATTCTTTGCAATATAACAAGTTATATGGGGCTGTCAATCTTCAAAATGACAAAAAAGCATCATAAATGTAGAATAAAACAGACTTGTGCTCTGTATTACAAGTCTTCTGAAGTCATACAACAGCTTTGTCAGAGGAACAGATTAAAATTAAAATTCATTATTCACTGAAAAACTCTCCTTGGCACATTCATGAGATTAATAGTGATGTCTAATTAGTGAATTAATCATTCTTTTGAAAAAGATATTTAAAATGAATTTACTGACCTGATTCACAAAACTGGTCTGAATGTTGCATTCACAAATTAAACTGATGGAATGATCTGGTTACACCAGTTAACAGCTTGCTGGGAGGGAGGATTATCAATTAGTCAATGACAACTTAAATTCTGGTCTGTTCCACACACAAATCTATTTTATGTCATCAGAATATCTTAAATAGAGACAGCATGAGTTGTCCAAACCACTTTTTTGATACCTTTATGAGAGATTGAAGATATAATTTTCGCAGAAATGGGTTCACACTGGTATTTGTATAAAAACAATGCTATAGTACATCCAAGGTAATATTTCTATCGCCCACATCTCTTCTGCCTGTGGCTTACAGTCTTAAATTAATTGGTAGGTTTGTAGAATTAAACCCCGATCAGGTCAGGACTGTTAACTCAGCATGTTTCTTCTGTTCTTCTGTGCTGAAGCAGCAGCAGCTTGTGAGTGGAACACAAGACCAGACTGCATGAGACAAATTGCTTTCTCTGTCCCATTTGATTCAATCTCTGTGATGAGTGGGACACATACTGTGCACGCAAATAGGTACAAATTTCTCCCTTTTTGCTTTTTGCTTCGTGAACGGTGAAAAATCGTTGAACGTATGTAAACCAAAAAAGAAGAAAGGAAAAGAAAAGCCCCGTGTCTTTCCTCATCCTCTTTGCTGCTCAGTAATCAAATTCAACTAGGTTTCTGTTGTCTGATAATTGAAATGTTTAAGTGTGAAAATTGAAATAATCTCCACTTCGAGCGAAACGTCTTCACTTCGACAAATGAGAACGTTCCAGTTACATAAGTGATTCTGCTCACCTTTCCTCTCTGCGTAAAATAGAAATTGTGTTGAGAAAGTGTGAATCCCCCCCAGACAAAAGCCATCCCTTTCATGGCCGACAAGCAGCCAAAGCCATTGGAGAGGGTCAGTTTTGTTTGAAAACACTCCCTCTCTCATGCTATTGAGAGAGTAGCTTGATGCAGAAATTAAGGGTGTCTACTTCTCCTTTTGTGGTACGGGCCAGTAGCAGTCAGGCAATGCGTTTTCGGCCATTTGATGTTTTAAAGATCGAGGGAGTTTGTCATTCTAAAGGATTTGATCAGTCGACTAGCAGACACTTGATTAATGGAACTGATCCCTTTCGGTATGGGAGATCCCCTTCCGTCACTCCCTGGCCTTGTTTTCCGTCTTTGGGACGTGCAGAACGAATGACACAGATGTTGTTGGAGGAGACAGTCCCCGTCCCTCTCCTCCTCTCCTGTGCTCCCAGCATGGGGCCTGAAACTTGTTTTTCAATCATTGTTTCCGCCAACTTCTTTCCCAAAAGAGAAAAGCAAGGCGAGAAAGAGGAGGGAGAGAGCGGAGGGAGTGCTAAATAAAAGAGGGAGGGAAAGTAAATACAAAGCATTTGTGGAATATAAAGAAAAAACATTCTTTATAACAATCTCCCGATAATTAACACCACAAGGACTGTGGGGAGAAGGGTGGATCGGTCAGAATCGCATTTGGGATGGTGTAGTGAAGGGTGCAGAGCGAGAGGAGAGGAGCTTTAAGCTGAAGATGCAGGTGTCAGCATGGCTGCTGTGGGTGGCATGGCTGTGTACCTGGACCGAGGCGGCATGTCAGTGCCAATGCCAGTGTGCATGCCCACCTGAGGAGCAGTTGGCACAGAGATCAGAGAGGTCAGAGGGGAGAGGGCACCTTCGCCATCACCTGACGCATCAGCGGGCGTCACACAGGGACAGGGCCCATCACAGAAAAGGTAAAACTAATGGATTTTTTGGGGAATGTAGCACTGATAAGAAACTAAGCAGTGTAAAATTAATAATTCAAATTGTATTTGCCTTTCAATTAAAGGTTTTGTGACGAATAAGCACGCAAATAAATGTATACATTTATGCTAAATCTATAAACTTGGAGGGAAAAAAACAAAACATTTTTGTCATTTTTATCCAGGACCCAATGGTGATTTTATTCAGATTTTATTATCAACCTAATGGCTTCGGCAGCCGATTTCGGGCGTATCAGCATGGGGTCCAAAGCATGAAATCAGAAAGACAGTGATAACTTGATAAAGTCTTTTTCACTTCATGATTTTCACATGTGGACACTCTTGATTTAATTTATATGTGAAGTAAGTGTGACAGTACCATAGCGCATTCCGTTTGCATGACTATTTAAAGTTTTAATGTTTAAAAAACTTTCGTTGGTGTAGTTTATTATATATTTGACCTTTTAGTGAATGACTTTTGAAAACTGTAGGGAAATGATTAACAGGGAAAAACGAAATAAGTTCCTGTTAAATAATTTAATAATTAATAATTTAATAATAATGTATGCATATAGCAGACGCTTTTATCCAAAGCGACTTACAGTGAATTCAGGCTATACATTTTTTACCAGTATGTGTGTTCCCTGGGAATCGAACCCACGCTCTACAATGCTCTACCACTGAGCCACAGGAACACTATTAACACTATTGTTAAACCCATTTCCTCTTCCTCTGCTATTCTTGGTATAGTTTTTATTTATTTGTTCATAGTTTTATTTATTTGTAATAAAAAATCTGAATGAAACTATATATATATATTTTTTTTAATATTATAACATAAAATATAAAATACATATTTCATTTTGTGTTTGAGCAGGGTACTATGAAGATTTATTTCTAACATAATAAAATTCTTGACCACTTGTTACTTATTAAAAGCATGCTTTATTTCTTACTTTAGTTCATTTTGGTATATAAATAATGTTACGCTCAAACTCAGACATTGTTAAGGAATTCAAAGAGACTTATTTATGGGTAAAACGTGCTGAAAAGTTACTCTGGGCGCTAAATCAGCCTGGAGTTCTTTTGCGGTGCAGCTTTAATTCTGTGTTGTGGTATGCAGCCCCATAGTCCCTCAACATCTTTTGTTAGTCGCTGAAAGCTGGTGATCCTCAGGCCATCAAGGCACTGCTCTCTGGATCAATATACGTGTCCATCAGTGTGGCCTGCTCTTTTAGGCCACACAATGGACAGTTCTCTAAACAGTACTTTATTTATATGTGCCTTTCGAGAAAATGAACTGCCGCCGCCTCTGCTTTTCTCTCCTATCCTTTTCTTTTCGGCTTTCTGTTTTCTCCTCTGTCCGTCTCACCCCCACAGCGACCGTATTTACACAGACTTAATAGTAATTGGAAGGAGCAAGTGTTGCTCCTCAGTAAGGTTGTGACGGTGAGGAAATTTTCCCACTGGTTAATCGACGTGTGACAACACCGATAATACCGGTA
>NW_015639527.1:650084-658281 GCF_001515625.1 Sinocyclocheilus rhinocerous | reverse complement strand
AACACCGATACTACCGGTATCACCGTGGGTGCCGGAGTTTTCCCTCTTTTCCTCGCTTTTCAACGCTTTTAAATAGCGGCGTGCGCATTTTACTTTCACTTTCAAATAGCGGCAATTCAGCGTAAAGCAATTGATCGTTTTTAGTTCGTCTGAATTTTCCCTCTTTTCATCGCTTTCATTCGCTTTTAAATAGCTTAAAAGCGCCGTGCACATTTTACTTTCACTTTCGAATTTAGTGTTAATTCGGCGTCAATTGCTTGAATGCAACAACAAAAATACAACGTCAAACTCACTTTAGCCTATATAAAACATAGAACTTTTATTAACAAAATGAATAAAAATACACCATGCTATAGGGCAGGCTATGCCTAATATAAAATAACTTACATAAAGTTTAAATAGGTTGACTATACAAAACTGGAAATGAGTAAAAAAATGAGTTATAAAAAAAGTTTAAATAAAGTAAAAATCCTTTTGTTTGCTCTTCATTTTTTTCTGACTTTGGTTGTATTATTTAAGAAACGTATGAATCTACAGCACAAGTTTGTGATTTAATGGAAAAAGTTTCTTATGTCACTTGAACAGTACTGGTTCATGTCGATATTCTCTTCTTTTAAGTTTAACAACCTTTCTGATTTACGTGGGAATATTTCATGCAGATTTTTTAAAGGCTCATGATGGTTAGCAATATCATCAGTTTGTATTCACATATTGAGCAATTTGTGCAGCTTAAAGGAAGTTGTTCTTGGCTGTGAGGTCTAATGCTTTCCTGTTTCTGTATGCTGTCATCACAAACATTTGATAGAGGTCTTAGATCACACATTAAATTACAAACTCTACTAATAGTGAAATCATACATGACCACCACCACCACCCTCCTGAAGTGACGATAAAAGTTGTATAGAAGTTTCACTATGTAAAAAAGTGGATGTAGTATAGAAGAAAAAACAAACCTCCTCAGTCTCCCCTACTGTAGGCTATGTGTAAATGTAACAAACACAATTTGGCCCAAAGTATATGACCCATTGTTTAAACTATGTCGTCTTGAATTCAAAACAAAACATAAACAGAGGGCAAAAGCAGGCCTTTGGGAAACTTTAAGTCACATGTGTAGTTTACCTCACCAAATTGTTGGAGTCATTAGTTAGCGCTGGCTCGTCTGTCATTGGAGGTGTAAATCCGCTCGCCTCCAGTCATCAGTCATCAGCTCCTGCTGCTGCTCCAGTCAGTCACCGGGGCGGGTCTCAATCCGGATGGCGCTCTGTTCAACACTCCTACTGACTGAAACGACAGAGACATCACTGTGAAACCTGGAGATCTCAACTGAAATACCATTCCGTTACATAACCTGGAAAACCATTCATCGTCGCGGATTTGTAACGCAGATAGTCTGATAGAACAGCGATGCGTTTGTTTGTTTTCATAGACTGAATTCGACATCACACGTAAAATGACGAGATACTTTATCAAGCTCTGTTGGGTTTTGGGGATTGTTTATAATGTTGAAGGTAAGCACAGAGTAAAGACTAACGATACTTTTGTTTGTTTGCTTTCCTTTTTTGACCAACATATCATTTTTGTTTAAATGTCCAATAATTAATATCTAGAAACGATTAGTTTTATTTACTGGTTTTGAAGCAATAATAACTCAATTAGAAATTGGAGTCAATTATTTTGATATTATTATTAAGATGATGATGGTAATATTAACAGTGCATATTTTAGTTGTTTTGTGATTTAAATGATCATAAATGTATTTTCATTTTTAACGATGAATGCGATCTAGCCTATGCGTTCCCTTAAGAATAAATAGCCTAATGTAAAAGATTATTTATGCAAACAGTACGTTACTTTACATTTGAACCCCTTCATCTTATATGAAAGTTAACATTTCAATCTATAACTCTACATTTTGTTACATATGTTATGTTAAAGGTATAAGGTAGAAAGTTTTACTTAGGCTACATGCTTGCTTTCCAGCTATGTTTCCAGAAGCCCTCATAGACTGACATAAGCCTGTTTATAATCTAATGCAGAATTTATCTTTATGCACAAAACTCGTGTTTTTTATTAATTCGTTAAAACAACAAGTCTCTCAAAGCCCCATGTAGAATGTCACAATATACTGTGGAAAGTGCCGCTTTGGTTTTTTCTTTTTTTGCAAACTTCCAGTGTTTCCCCCAAATTCCTCTAGTTGCTTAGACACAATCTGTATTGTTAAAAGCGCTATATAAATAAAGGTGACTTGACTTGACTCTACAGTGAAAATGACATAGCAGGCCTGTAAGACTCTTGATTTCCTCTCTTTCAGGAAACTACCCCATCAGAGACAATAGAAACTTTTAATAGTAGAATATTTCTGCCAAGAATGTAGTGTTGAGATTCTCTATTGTGCACTTCACCCTATTACCTCTTCTTTTCATGCATCAGGAAAAGACGTGCCTTATTTCAGTTTGTGTAACAACATTATTTATGTTTTTCAAAATAAAGGGCCCCCAATACAGATAAACAAGGACTTGTTGTAAGACCAAACCAAATGTTTTTTTTTTTTTTTTCAAGGACACCCTCTCATGCACATGTGATTGGCATGTTTTGGCAGGAGAGTACAAAGAGACATTGTAGGACATTGTAAGTGGGTCAATACTAGCAGAGGGCCATTCCTGCACTTGGTGCACAGGTGACGGATGTCCTGTTGGTCTATGACTTTGTGAGTGCTGGGCTTTTGTTCCTCTCATAGTGGGAAAATCAGCCCCCCACTCCGACTCCGCTTCCGTTCCGTACAGGAAATGTGTTTCCTTTACTCATCGCGGGGTCATCTAGTCATCCTAAACAAAAGAATTCAATGACCTCTCAGGATTGGAATTTGTTTAATGTATTTGTTTAGTGGAAGTCACTGTTGTTTGATTCTCCCATTTCGGTTCTCCAGGTTCCAGGCCCGTTTCAGATAGTGGTCTGCCCCGTATCATCCACCATCCCTCTGATGTGGTGGTCCGGGTGGGCAGTCCGGCCACGCTGTCCTGCAGGGCAGAGGGCAACCCTAAGCCCACCATCCAGTGGCTCAGAAATGGCCAACCTCTTGATACGGACAAGATGGATGCGCAGTCACAGCCTGTCGTTTTACCAGAAGGAAGTTTGTTCTTCTTCAGCGTCATCCCTGGCCGAAAGAGTCAGTCCCATGAAGCGGTATACGCCTGCGTGGCTCGCAACAGTGCTGGGGTCGCGACTAGCAGAAATGCCTCTCTTCATATAGCAGGTTTGAATCATGACAAAGTGTGATGTTTTCTTATATTAAAGGGGTCATATGCGATTTAAATTTTTCCTTTCTCTTTGGAGTGTTACAAGCTCTTGGTGCATAAAGAGTTATGTGCCCTCTAAAAGCTTGCGTTCTGCAAGTGAACGGCGTATTATTGTGCCATTTCAAAGAGGCACAAAATCACTTTCACTGACTTTTTCATTAACTGTTCCCTCCTGGTGGAATGACCTGCTCAACTCAATCTGAGCATCTGAGTCCTTAGCCATCTTCAAGAAACGACTAAAAACACACCTGTTCCACCTTTATTTGACCCTCTAACTCTAGCACTTTCTATTCTATTTTAATTCTACTTTATCTATATTTATCTTATTTATTTTTTAAACAAAAAAAAAACACTAGCTTTTATAAAGACAGTATAAGTCATTATAATCCGTAATTATGTCCCCACTGGATGCAACAAATGCCTCGTTTATAATGGGTTTTAATGTTTTTGTCTCGTCGCTCTGGGACACGGCATCACAATATGGTAAGGGGCGTAACATTTCCGTCACATGCTTGAGGTATTCGGCTAAACACAACACACTGGATAGCTGGCCAATCAGAGCACACCTCGTTTTTCAGACCGATGAGCTTCGAAAAAATCGAGTATGTGGATACAGTACATACTGTACAGTATGTGGATATATATACTATAATGTGTTTTTTGAACCTTAAACCGCATAAACACATTTCATTACATATGATAGCAACATCATATGACCCCTTTAGAGAGATAGTTCACCTAAAAAGGAAAATTCTCATTATTCGCTCTAATGTTGTTCAGAACCTGGATGACTTGCATTCTTCTGTGGATCATAAAACAACATATTTTGAAGAACATTGTCCATACAGTGAAAGTCAATAGGGTCCAAAACAATCTTGATGGTCAGTTCCCACATAAACTCACCTGTTTGAGATCGACAGACCTTGATAACAATGAGTAATCTATCAAGACCTACTGAAGGAACAAGAGGGTGAAGAAGCTTATTGAGATGGTTCATGAGATTACTGGAGATCAGATGTCAAAGTTTGCCTTTCTGCCCCAAACAAACAGAGCACTAATTGAGCTCTGACAGCATGCTGTGTTTGTAGCCCAAACAGATTTCGCAGCTGGCTCGTTTACTCTGCATTCCACTGGATTGGAGCAGGATCAGATTTGAGACATTAAATCAATTGTTGCACACAATGAATCTGCGTTTTGTTTACATCGATTCACTGCTAGATAATTTGAGACAGCAACAAGCTACGTCAAGAGAGTTGACAATAGGCTTTGATTACTAAAGCAAAAGGGTGTTGATGAGAAAAAGATTAGACATTCGTTCTCTGAAATGTAGCAACTGATTGTTAGCATTTATGCTAAATTTTTGATCATCGACTGACCATTAGCATTTAAGTTATTGAAGACCCTTATGCTCACGAAGGCAGCAATTATTTGATAAAAAAATACAGTAAAAACAGTACAATTGTGAAATAGTATTACAATTCAAAATAAAGGTTTTCTTTTTTAATATACTTTAAAATGTATTTTATTCATGTGATGGTAAAGCTGAATTATTACTCCAGTCTTCAGTGTCACATGATCCTTCAGAAATCATTCTTATATGCTCAATTTGGTGCTCAAGAAGCAAGATATATATATATATCGTTTTTTTTTTTTATTCACTCATTCTACCCGCATGTTTGATTTTCAGCTCTGCGAGAAGAGTTCCGTGTGCAGCCCAGTGACGTGGAAGTGGCGGTTGGTGAGGTGGCTGTGATGAACTGCAGCCCACCCGTTGGACATCCTGAGCCCAACGTAACCTGGAGGAAAGACGGGATCCTAATCAACAGCAGCAATGAAAATTACACTGTGAGTGCAAAATATACTCTAATTTGACACTGTTTTCTTATTTAATGGGTTTGATTAGTCAGTTAAGGTCTTTTTCTTGAGAACTCTTCCCTGTGTATGTCTGTAGAGGGCAGTATAACACAGAGAGTGAATAGAGAGATAGCCTAGATAAACTGGTGACTTAGGACCCTGAACAGTGTTTTGTGTGCCTGGATGACAGTATATTTCTGCGTATCTACATGTATAGGAGCTGAATGGTAAATTGATCATTGCTCCAGCCCAGAAGAATGACTCTGGAGTTTACAGCTGTATAGCCTCAAACACAGTTGGAGTGAGAGAGAGTCGTGCGGCTCGGCTGTCTATATTAGGTGAGACTCTGTCTTTGCTCTAAAAGATTATGAATAACTTATTAAAGCATGGAGACTCATACATCTGACCTTCTTCCTCAGCTAATCCAGTGTTATTGCGTAAACCAGAGGATGTTTCAGTGCAGCTTGGAGCATCTGCACAGTTTTTCTGTGAGGCCGATGGAGACCCAATGCCTTCTGTAGAGTGGAGCCGAGAAAAAGCACCTCTACCCAATGGCAGGTCAGATGCATGCACAGACCCTTAATAAAAACCATCAGAGTGATGATCAATGTGCACCTGCAGGTTTTGACTTAGTGTTGGTTTAGTTTCTAAATTAACTATCCTTCATTTATGTTATCATACTTTAATAATATAGAATCAGTATATAGTAAAATAGACCCCCTGCAGTACCTAAAAAGAACTTCCAGGGCTCTGCAGCCCCCCCCCCGCCGCCCAAGTAAAAACCCC
Organism: Sinocyclocheilus rhinocerous; assembly: GCF_001515625.1. Classification (NCBI taxonomy): domain Eukaryota; kingdom Metazoa; phylum Chordata; class Actinopteri; order Cypriniformes; family Cyprinidae; genus Sinocyclocheilus; species Sinocyclocheilus rhinocerous. The sequence goes on along the minus strand of NW_015639527.1, from coordinate 652,345 downwards.
AGATGCATAAGGATTCGGAAATTTCTTACAATTTACAATCTTATATCAAAATTGCATTTGCCAGATATTTAATCAACCCTGACCACAGTCTGCAAATCCACTATGTGACGGCGCAGGACACGGGCAGGTACACCTGCACTGCGGAAAATAAGCTTGGGGTGTCTGTGGCCAGTGCGCAGCTTCTTGTAGAGGGTAAGAATGCATCTAATCAGTCAATTAACAGCACTTAAACAACTTCCCAGCATGCCATTTGTATTCCACTCACCTTTGTAAGATAAGTGATGTCTGGCTAATATATGTTACAGATGCAGGAAGCACCAGACTGAGAGACTTACACAAGGAGCTGTCTGCCTTACGCGTGAGCCTGGAGAACGTCACAGTTACGAGTACCGCCTCCAACATGTCTCAAGTTATGTGGAGGGTAATACAGTTCATGCACCACATTTTAAATAATTGTATTTTCTTAAGTAACATTTTAAGATGGCATCACGTCATCCGTGTTCTCTCTTCTGTTGTCTTTCTGTTTGTAGTTGCAGTCGTCTATGTCACAGCCTCATTATCTTGAAGGCTTTGAGGTGCTGTATCGCTCTCTCCTGCCGGCCATCTCAGACTGGACAGCTCAAAGGGTTCCTCAGCCTGGCCTTCACACACATGTGGGACCTCTGAAGAGAGGCTACAAGTACGAGTTCAAAGTCCGACCCTACGGCAGCAGCCTGTATGGCAGGGAAAGCAACACCAGACACTTACGAGTGCCAGAGACAGGTGAGAATATAGAGCATCCTTTACAATAAAAGTACTGTGGTGGTACCATGGTCAAAGATGGTAATACCATGCTGCTTTATTAATGATTACCATATTCATATACCATGGTATTTGCATGGTACTCCAAAGTACTTCAGTCGAGGGTTATTATTGGTAACTAAAAAAAACTTTAAATAATATATATAAATATATATATTGTTTGTTTGTTTTGCTAGTTGCCAATGGAACTAGCAACTAGCATTTAGTTTAACTTGTGCTAAAATAACTAAAACAAAATAAACTAAAACTAATAAATAAAAAAATGAACAAAAACTATAGGCATATTTAAAAAAAAAAAAGATAAAATAACACTGCTTCAGATAAAGCTATAGTATTATTATAGGACATATTTAAAAAACATGATATTGTGGTTACTTCATATATGTTGTTTACTTCTGATCTTACTCTTTTGTACTCATTAAAAAGGTCAGTAAATTCATGTGACACTGAAGACTAGAGTTTTGATGCCGAAAATTTAGCTTTGCCATCACATAAATAAATTACATTTAAAAAAATATATTAAAATAGAAATGGTTATTTGAAATTGTAATAATATTTCACAATATTAATGTTATTGTATTATCGATCAAATAAATGCAGCCCTGGTGAGCATAAGAGACTTCTTTCTGAAACATAAAAAAATTGTACTAACCCCAAAACTTTGGACTAAAACCAAGCTGTCAGCATGTGCCAACTGTAACCATGTGCCTTGTTCACAGTCCCCAGTGCACCACCTCAGGATGTGTCCATAACAATGCCCACTGACCGTAACGACACGGTGCACCTCAGCTGGGAGCCTCCACCTCATGACGCTCACAATGGAATCATTCAGGGATATCAGGTATTACTATAGCATAAAGACACTCATTGTGAAACAATGCTAATAATGCACTGAGAGGCCTTCTCTCCAGTAGATATGGAGAAAGTCATGAGACAATAGATTTTTTTCTAGTTCCAAAAAATGTATATAATTAACATTCATGTTTAATCAAAAGAAGCCTGGAAGCAGTTAAATAATTCCTATTTTCAGCCTCAGACACTTCTAGACTGTCTGATCACATTAAAATGACATGACCCTGCCAAAATCAACCGTTTCAGATATGCTGGCTGCTACAAAACTACAGAGTAATTAGAGTCACTATGTTTTTATTAGTCCACAATTCACAGATTCTGACCACAAAACTGATGCACATTTTCCACTAATTTCTTTGTTGCTATCTATATAAGCATTAGCAGAGACTGCTGCACCATTACATTTTCAGTTAGTCAAGTCAAGTCAAGTCTGCTTTATTGTCAATTCTTCCACATGTACAGCACATACACAGAGAATTGAAATTGCGTTACTCTCAGACCCTTGGTGCATACAGATAACACTAACAGTAGAACATAAATACAGATAGATACAGATTAAATATAAAATACAACTATACAAATATACAAATAAGGTAAAATGTAAAAAA
>NW_015639527.1:602610-649133 GCF_001515625.1 Sinocyclocheilus rhinocerous | reverse complement strand
ATGCGTTGAAGTGTCTTGCGGCAGGACGCGTTGCAGGCGCCATAGCACACAGTGATGCAGCTCGTCAGAATGCTCTCGATGGTGCCTCTGTAGAAGGTGCACATGATGGGGGCCGGGCTCTGGCTCTTCTTAGTTTGCGGAGGAAGTAGAGACGCTGCTCTTCCGCTGCTCTTACCACTTCAGTCTATTATTGTGATATCATATTGACCTAAAATCACATAAAAATATATACAGGTGCATCTCAATAAATTAGAATGTCTTGGAAAAGTTCCTGATCCCCTCCATGCCACGCCGAATTGAGGCAGTATTTAAAGCAAAAGGAGCCCCTACCAAGTATTGAGTACATGTACAGTAAATGAACATACTTTTCAGAAGGCCAACAATTCACTAAAAAATTTTTTTTTATTGGTCTTATGGAGTATTCTAATTTGTTGAGATAGTGAGTTGGTGGGTTTTTGTTAAATGTGAGCCAAAATCATTACAATTAAAAGAACCAAAGACTTAAACTACTTCAGTCTGTGTGCACTGAATTTATTTAATACACGAGTTTCACAATTTGAGTTGAATTACTGAAATAAATGAACTTTTCCACGACATTCTAATTTATTGAGATGCACCTGTAGTATATGTAGCAGCCTGCTTGATTTTACTATGCTGTTCTTTCTGACAGGTGTGGTGTGTGGAGTCTAAGGAACAGAAGTCTTTTAACTGGACAGTGGACAGTGGAACACACAGTATTGAGATCAGCACACTGCAGCCCGGCAAGCTGTTCTGGGTAACGGTGGCTGCCATTAACGGGGCGGGAGTGGGGGTCCAGAGCTATCCATACAAACTGCTCATAGGTAAGTGAAGAAAACACTAAGGTATGAAACAATCATTTTAAAAGTGTAATCTATTCAATATGTTACCTGTTGCTCTTTCTTTCCCAGAGTCGAGGCAGGAGGCGACACCTTATCAGACAGGCATACTCAGTATGTCTCATTTCCTTGCTGTGATTAAAGAGCCGGTATTCATTGGGAGTGTTGGCACCCTCCTGTGGTGTGTTTTGATGATTACTACCGTGTTTTTGTACAGGAGACATGTCAGACCCACCAACCTGGGAGGCAAACGCTCTGGTAATCTATAATAAAGTCTTGATTTACTTCCTTTTTTCTATACACACATAATAATAATTTTCACTTTCATTTATAGGCTTATATAGACTGGAAAGTGAAGATCTCATCATCAAACACAGGTAAAAAATTAGATGTTTGATTTAAAAATACAGTAATGGAAGCATAGTTGAATGATGATAATACTATTGAACTTTGAAATATACCACAGTACTGCATGATAACCATGTTCATATACAATGGTACATTAAAGAATACCAAACTACTATATTGTACTATAGTAAACTACTAGTATAATGTGTACAAAAAACATGGTATTTCCATTACACATTTCCAAAAAGTACACTAAATGTTGCATTTTATATGCACCAGCTCAGCTAGTAACTTTGGAAACTAATTTCTATAGAAGCTCATCTCTGTATTCCACATGAGAAAAAAGCCATGCTTTAATAAATCTAACTTATGAGATAACAAATCAAACTTTTGACATACTAAGTTGCAATTGACCTATTGGTAAGCCCCTCCCCTCGAATGCAGATGAGCCAATGGCAGTTGAGTATTAGTTGCACGGGGACTGGTACTCGGACATCTTTAGATTTCAGCGCCATAGAGAAACATTGGAAGATCCAAATCTTTCATCGGTTTGATGGTGTTTATGCTACAAAAATGGAAAAAACGATGTGCCAGGGGTACTTGTAACACTGATTCCAGGTATCCTGAGAGGATGGGCAAAAAAAACGGAGCAAAATATCCCTAAGCATTCAACCCCAATCCCAAGGAAGACAAAAACTTCATTTTCTGGTTGTCATACTCTCATTAAGTTACAATTTTCATCTGCTCAAGCAGAACGTTAATGTCATCTCGTGCTTCAGCAAGGTATCGCTGGCTAAAACTAGCTAACGTTAAAGTTGGTGAGTCCATGCTAACGTACAAACTTAAATAGCTAACTGTTCTCACGTCATGTACAGTGTAGGTCAAATAAACATAAACGAAGGTCTACATTTCCATGCCTTTCCATATTAAACTGGTTAAATGTAAATTAATTTAATCTTACCCTGCGGTACATGAATCCTGGATGTTGTCATCTGCGATTGTAACGACCGTAACATAAGGCTTTTCCTGCTTGCATTGTGATCTGTAAACCCTCGCTTGCAAATTAATCTTGTTACCACCATATTTATTTTTAAAATCTTTTATATATCCCTTTATGGCAAATATAAGTCCCACTTGAATGGTGGTCCTTCTGTGTCCAAAATGTATCAAAAACATCTTGGGACAAGGTTTTCACACTGACAGCTGTCATTGTAAGACAGCTAGCAACTCTGTTTGTTTGTCCGAGTTCACAACAGTAACTAAGGGGGGCGAGGCTTACCGATAAGTCAATTATGAGATAAAGTCTTCTTATATTTAATTTTTAATAATAATTATTTATTGTTTTTATAATTAATAATTATGACTTAATATCTCATTTGCCAATTTACTTTTAATCTAATCATTTCAACTTAAATCATAATTTTTACTGTTTATCTCATAATCATAATTTACCAAAGCATGACTTTTTTTCTTATGTAATACTATACTTATGAAATAGGCTTCCATAAGTAACTGAGTCACCATCCTTATTATTTCCTTTCTAGAATGGCGGCACCAGACTCTCCATGGATCTCTGGAGGCTGGAGGCCAGATTCCAGCAGTGAGCCCAAGCAGGGCCTTTGGACCCCGAGTCAAGAGAACTCTGGCTTCCGGAGGACCAGTAAGTCACGACTTTAGTTACAATATACATAGTCATAACCTTCCCTTGAGTTTCAACCCTCACCTACTTCTCTTTTTTCCTCTCGTCATCTCTCTGGATGACAGATACGTCCTCATAAGAACCTTAAAAAAATGCCTGTCACCCCTGAAGTCAAGACACTGCAGAGTCCTCATCAACTCTAATTACCGTTGACATCTTGGCACATTATGTAAATCAGTCTGTTTTTTACCTCCCTACTGACAGCTCTGCCCATTATGGCTAAAAAGGACCCCAACCCTCTGCGGTCAGCCGTCCCGATTGTACCAGACAATTGTGGGGTCTATGGCACCTTTTATGTGGATCTAACCGACAACGGAATGAAGACGTTTAATAGTCCAGGTCGCTGTCCCAGAATGCCCCACGGCAAATCTCAGCTGCATAACTCCGAAACCATTCGGATCACTGAACCCATCGTCAAAACTGCCGTTGTGAGGGAAGTGCAGGCATTGCCATGGAAACGTGCCCTCCCTGCCCAGCCCAACATGGGAGTTCTGAAGGAATCGTGGGAGAAAAATTACAAGCGTGGTGAGACATTCATTCATTCAGCGAGTTATTCACATTCATTTTGTCCAGCACTAACACGTGTTTGTCTACTTCCAGAGCTGCATGCTGTAAAAAGTGCCCCACTAATGCCCGTGAGTCAACAAGCCCTGGTAGTGTGCAGTGCATCGCGTAAACGTCAGCAAAGATTCAGTCAGCACCCTGCAGGTTTGAACATTAGCATGTCTTGTGTTGAAAATTCTATTATACAATCTATTTATTAAATCTCTTCTAAGCTGGTCTACATTCCCTTAGGTGGTGTATCAGAGCCTGTGAAGCCGCCGAGTTCTCCACATATCCTGCACTACTCTGCCTCTCTGCAACTGGTGGACATGTTACCCAGCCCTCCACCTCTTCCTATGGAGGACAACCACAGCCTCAGCTCAGAGGACGAGTAAGAATCACACCTATACCCAATGCAAAATTTAAAGCAGCACTATGTAACTTTTGGCGCTCTAGCGGTTAATAAACAGAACTGCACACATCCCGCGGAAGAACATTCCAACCGGAGCTACTTCTCTAAGTTTATGTCTATGGCGATTCACGCAGGTATGTGTTACTCCGCAGCGGTGACGACCCGACCAGGCTACAATAGTCCAAATATAAGTACTTATTATAAGTGTACTGTAGTGATTCGGAATAAGACAAAAACGTGGTTTGGAAAATGAATTCATGATGTACTCGCTCATTATATACATTTTGCAAATTTTGAACACAGAAAAAGTTACATAGTGCTGCTTTAAATCTTCAATGATTTTATTGCTGATTTATAGCCCAGCAGAACATTAAGGTTAAATTGGTTAACTTTAGGTAATGAATTATGTCTTTAAGTAACAATGAACAATATTTTTTCAGCATTTATTAATCCAAGTTAAAGGGATAGTTCACCCAAAATGAAAATTCTGTTATCTATTTACCTATGCCCATGTCGTCCAAACCTCAATGACATTTTAACATTTCAAATTGTATAAATCGCTGTTCAGTTCAGGTAAAGTAATAAAACTTTACTGTAAAGTGGTGCCATTATGTGGCTTAAAGGTATCGACTTTGTGCCATGTTTCCCCTAAAGTAAGAGTAATAAAAATAAGCACAAATGAGACAATCATTGACATACTAAAAGAGTTTGAGCTATAAAAAGAATGTGGGAAACAAAATTCAGATAATTTGGTCTGGAAAGAGTTTGATGTAAGACTTTTGCAGGTGTCTAGGGAATTCAGAGCACAGTATTTGACATCTGAATCTATAAAGGAGACATGAGAGATCACTAGGGTCTTTCTCTGAGCAGAAACATCTGAGAAGCTATAAATTCATCTATTTGCTATCCATTTTGTCTCATAGCTATCTAGGAGAAACAATTAAAGATAAGAAAGTGATCTCATTTGTGATTTTTCTTTCCTACAGGCAACAGTATTCAGCAAAATGCTTTGAAGTTTTAGGTTCCCGTTTATCAGAGTTCAGTTCCTTCTCAGTGCACAGAAACAAACTAGAACTTTAGATTGTCTTTCTTTTCAATGTGGCTTCTTAAGAGGTCATAAACTTCAGTTTCACCATTGTCAGTGCAGGATGTGAGTAGTGCAAAATAACTACTGCCACAGAGCTCAAGATTTGTGTCCATTTCTCAGACATTCGAGAGGTTGCCGGTCCGTAATGACGGTGTCTGTGACAATACCGTGTCATTATACCATGAGAAGAGAGAAGTCTACTACTGTCTCTCTGCTCTCAGACTAAAAGACTGGAAACCAATTTAGTTTGTAGCTCAACTCTAATGGACAGGGAGTTTTAAGAGGAAATGGCCCACACCATTTATTAGAAGGTCTGTAAGTGGGAGGAAGTGTGTTTAAAATGCTGTTGGACACAGACAGGAAGCTTTTTACGGCAGTGCACACTGAGGCTGCAGGCGTTATGGAGAAAGAAGAGAAGAAAAAAAAGTGGCTAGTTGGAAGGGACAAAGAAATGCCAAATCATACAAATCTGATGTCAGCAACACAGATATATGAACAAAAACCTTCCTAAAAGAACATTTTATTGTTGAGAGGTTCCTCTTTAAATGTCTCAAAAGACATAATGAGGTTATGTTTCATATATAGGGTAACTGGTCTCAGATGTTGCTTAGACACAAATGAGATCGACAAAGTAAGATTATAAAGCTTAATGCAGATAGAATAGTTCAGATTTTTAGTTTTTGGATGTATTTGATGAGAAAAGATTGTGCACATTGCAGGTTCTGCAAATTGTTTCAATCCTTTCTGAACTCAAAATGAGACATGAGATTACTAGGGGTCTTTTCTTCACAAGGAAAAAAATCAAACAATCTGGTTACTCAAATCAGGTCTAAATTTCTGTCTATGATAAATACATTAAAAACATCTAATTTGTGATTTTTACTTTCCTATAGGTAAAATAGAGACATGCAGAGAAAAATAGATATCATTACCACAAATTAGTACTTCCCCGACTTATACATTAGTGGACACATTTTATTAATTAGTTTCCTTGTTTTAGTTAAATGGCCAAGTTTGATTCATTCATTCCCTTGTTCTAGGTGGCCATGTTGTACTAATTCGATCCCATGTTTTTTAGTTAAATGATGGCCACAATTGAACAAAAAATGAAGGAAGTAAGTTGTATTAGTAAAACATGGCCATGACTTACTAACAAGGGAACAAATTAATAAATCACGGGATGTCCTTTGCAGGGCTCCATAGTAAAGTTATTTTCCTTAGAAGTAGCATTTGAAATGCAGCAGACATAAACAATTAGCCTGCTAGCTTAGCAAATACTCTACGCATATGTTCAATTATACTAGAAAAGCTTATAATTGAACATTTGTGTTGGGTAAAGGTTTAAACTTAGAGGTTAAATTTGTAACATTATGCTAAACTAATATGCTGAAAAGTTAGCATGCAAAAGTAAGATAACTAAAAAGAATGAGAATTGTTTAATAGCTTAGCAAATACTTTACACATATGTTCAATTATGCAATAAAACCTAAAAATTGAACATTTGAAGGCTACGGTATGCTAAGCTAATATGCTGAGCAGTTAGCATGCAAAAAGAAGCTAATCAAAAAGGTTAAGGTAAAAGGTAGGTAAAATCTATAGCTTCAGTTATATACTATTATATGTAACAGTTTAAAAGACATGTAGCAATGCCAGAAATGTTAGGTGTAGTATGCTAGTGTGAGTGATATGCTAGTATTTAGTCACTGGTTAGAAAGGAAACATGATTATGATATGCCCATCTATATCTGATCCCTCAGGTCTACCAGATCCACCAAATTGACAGTTGACATCGGCTCTCTGCAGTCTGTGTGTGCTGCCTCTGGGCTCCAGGGTCCCGCTACGGCCACTACGGGCTGTCCAACCCAGCCAAGCCCGACCTACAGCCACCTGTCCACAGCCTCCTTCTGTCTTTCCAATGGTGACTACCAGGACACCACGCTAAGTACTCAGGGCCACACTCAATACATGGAGATCAGCCCCAAACTACAGGGGCAAAGGTAAAAGAATACCTGAAAGAGTATTTATCTGAAGGAAGTATCAAGCCAAGGGCTAATTTTGATGTCTCCCAACAGTACGTCCAATCAAAGTTCTCCTTCAATGCCCCGTCCGTTCTCTCCCACGCCCACGTTCGGTTACATCTGTGGGCCTGCAGAACGGGAGATGGATGACGAGCAGGAGTCTCAGCCGATCGGCCTCAGGAGAGCCACCCTGAGGAGCATGCCCTCGTCTTGCTGCAGCGAATGGGAGGGTTCGTTGTGGAACGGCTGGGGTTCGGTGTCAGAGAGCAACGTGACAAGCGCTCGAACGAGTATCATCAGCTCCTCTGACTGCTCGTTCATAAACGATGCGAACTTTGCCCGCGTCCTGGCTTTGACAGCCGAATCCATGAGCGGTACTTTATCAGGCAAGATACAAACTCTCTTCAACCTCTGTAGAATTAGGTTGTTGTAATGTACTGTATAGTCTCCATGATTCAAGTACTAAGCTGGCTAACAGCAAATACAGATGTAGTTGCCAGAAATGTCCACTAGGTGGAACAATCTGCTCATGCTGTTGAGTTCCATGGCAAATCTACACAGATTCACCACCCCAGAAAGCTCTGCTAATTTCCACATATTTATTAAATTAAATAAAGCTGCCTTCTAAATGAATAAATGTAAATATTTTGACTAATTTTAATCAAGCTTTCAGGAACCAATAAGACTGTAGTACTCTTATATTTTAAGATCTTATATTTTACCATGTTTAAACGTGTTCTACAAATTTCTTCTAGGGATACTTATAAGTTATGTATAAATCTGACAACATGAATTGCCAAAAACTGTGATTACATTTCACTTTTTTTGTTGCTCACCAGCTTTTCTCAGTTCATCATTGTCAGTCACTAGTTTTTCAACTATGCAGGGCTGTAAAATTATTCTGCCTCATTTGCATAGCCAACAAAAAGTATTATGTAAATATTTACTTTCAATTCAGTTCATTTAAAATGATTCATAATTTTGACATATAGTGTATACAGTGCAACCAAAGTATTTGGGCACTTTAGACACTTAAAAATGACTTATTTAATGTCATTGCATTAAATAAAGCATCAATGCAAGTGACTACTATTCTAAAGAAAGACAACACAAGCAAAACATTTCACAAAGAAGATGTTTGTTAGGTTTTAAATGAAAAATTAAGATTTTGAACACTTTCAGCTTGTCAAATTTTAATGGAACATGTTCATAGTTAATGTGATAAACTACACCTGCATTCACCTAGAGACCAGTAGGTTAAAAAGAATAGCAAAAAATGACTGATAAAAGTGAGTTTAGTTCTGAGAAAATTATTTGATTTGATATTTTGTTATCTAATGTAATAACATTCAGACTATTTAAAGCACTTAAGTATGTTTGGGATTGTTGCATAACTAGAGGTGTGAACTGTATTTGGGATGAGAATTTTCATTGTCAGATCAGCTCCACGAGGTACTGCAGCATTACTCTTCCCAACGAGACAGTGAAAAATAGCAGCGCTACTTTGGTACAATGAGAAATAATGGGATTTGAGTGCCTGTCTGCAAATTGTCTGAGCTACCCCACCATCCTCTCTGAAGTTTCAGCAAATCAATCACAGCTTTCAAAAGAGAAACCTACAGGGACTTTCCTCTCTCCATTTGCTGATTGTTTCCCCCTTTCACTGCATCAGGTTAAATGACTAGTACATTGTAACTGATGAGTTCAGCACCGTTGTCATTCAGTGTTATAATGGTAAAATTGACTTGAACGTCTTTATACGTGTTAACAGATTGCTTTTCTTTGTGTATTTTGTACCTATGTGCATGCGTAAGCATTCATCTCCTTTGATTTCCTTTGTGATGTGTATGTGATCGTGCATTTTCTGCAGATTTCTCCCTGCCTGCATCCCCCCTGAGTGTTCTGTTCCCCCCTCGTGAGTGTTTTGGAGAGGTGGAGCCGCTGCCCGTGTGGGACTGGAGCACTGCGTGGGTGGAGGAGTTGGAGGCCCAGTTTAAAGCCTCCAGCGAGGCCAGAAGAACCGCCACATCTAACCGACACTCGGGCATTGAGCGCTGGAGAGGACATCTGGAAACCCCCTCTCGCACCGATGATCGACTTGCACATGCCTAGGGATCGTTTATGGACTACATTTCCCTGCATTCCTCAGGGCAACCCCCATTTCTTGTAGTTTTGATGGACTTGGGTATGTAGCCAGGTCAAATATAAGAACACACTGCCACAAGGTACAGTAGGTGCAGTTTATATGCCACTTTCCATATGGACAGTTGAGTTGTACCACACCATAATAAAGACTATTGTACAGGATGTTCATATTGGCATTCAAAGAAATGTAAATAAACCAATTTTATTTAATAATACTCCACATACAATTTTATAAAATCATATACGCTTTTATACGACAGAGTTATCTAAAATACACAGGAGATATTATACAAGATGTTTTTGTATTTTAGGATTCTTTTTTTATTATTTTATAATTAAAATACATTTCTTTTTTTATTTAACTTTGAAAAATCATAGTTAATTTTGCATTTATATCGGAATGTAATTTAACTAAATGTTAGCAATTTTAGATAAATTTTTAAAACAAAGTTATTTTTATTGTTGATTGTTTTTTTGTATGAACGTAGTTTGTTCCGTAGACATACTGTTTTAGCTGTCAGTTTTTTTGTTTTTTTTTACGTACATCATAAATATTTCTCACAATTGCTGCACTACTAAAAAGTCACATTTTATTTTTACTAATTGCCTTTTTTAAAGTTAATAAAAAGATTATAAGTGAACATTTTCGGATTACTCGGATTACTATGACATGTTTGTGTTTGTTGCATTTGTGTCCGACTGTCTTATAGTTAAGGGAGCACAAGAGGTCTGTCAAGAGAACATGTACAGCCCTCCAGAGCACTAATCCTCACTGCAGGCCAGCAGAACCAAATCAGACAACTCTAGACACCCGCTGGACACACACACACACACACACTCACAGAAAACACAAGTGACCATGGCATGACTGCAGAGGGATTATCACTTGTCCCCTTCTCTCTCTCTCACTACGGCCATATGCTTGGCACAAAAACACACCTCCCCCATTACACACTTTTATGCGTGTGCACACAACACACTGTTCGGATCTACAGGCTTGAATTTGTCTATGGCCAAAAAGGCATCTTTTTATAGCCTGCTGGTAATCCTTTGACCCAGTTTGCCATGCAAGAGCACACTAAAACTGTACCAAGTTCTGCTTCTCTCTTGCTTGGTTTCTTTCATTCATTTGTTACAGCAGAGCACCCCACATTTGTCTGCAAGGATTATTTTGCATGAAACAATTCTTTCTTATAACATGATTAGGTTTTTAGAAATTCTTCTGATTAAAATCCTTGCTGATAAGTGATTGAGATAAAATATTCAACTAAATTTTTGCATTTTTTTTACCTCAATCCACCAGGTAAAAATAGTCACATTTGTGAGATATGAAGTCGCAATTGTGAGAAATAATGCTGCAAATACAAGAATTTGTCACAATTGTGAGAAATAAAGTAGCAATTCTGATATAAAGTTACAGGAAATTAAGTCACAATTGTTAGATATAAAGTGCCAAATATGAGAAATAAAGTTGCAGTTGTGCGATATAAAGTTGCAAATACAATAAATACATAATTTATTGTTAATAAATAATAAAAGTTAATAAAAAGTTTAATACAATAAATGTGTTAAACTTGAGAAATAGTATCAACTATGAGATATAAAACTGCAAATAAAGTCAGATTTGTGAATAATGCATTTGCAATTATGAGATAAAAAGTTGCAACTGTGAGATATAAAGTTACAAATACAAGAAATTAAGTTGAAACTGACAAATAGTTGGTATTAGGATATAAAGTTTTGGACAATTGTGACAAAGTCAATTGAGAAATAATGTTTCAATTGTGAGATATAAAGTCACAATGGTTAGACATTTAAAACGTTATGAGAAAAAGAGGCGTAAAGTCAAAAATGTCCTATTATTATTATTATTATTACTACTACTACTATTGTCATTTTGTAAGGTGGAAAAAGGCTTCTATAAAAATTACATCTGATCGCCCCAAAAAGTAATCAGTAATCAATAAATAATTAGAGTTATCAGTTAGTACCACAAAATGGTACTGGACGAGTTCTGCACCAAAGTTTAATACTTAATGTTAGGGGTTTGTTCAAATGTCTAACCCTAAGTATAAGTGATAGCAATAGTAATGACTTAGCAAGTAACACTAACAATTCACTTGCCAGCGAAATTTAAAACCATACGTCTCCAAATTTCTGTCAGAACATTTCTAAGTTCTGTCAGCCCCAAATGTTTCCAGGAATAATTGGCAGATAGGACAGATTTCCAAGGTAATGCATTGCGGCTCTAAATTATCGGCTAAATTGTCATTAATGTCCTACACCTGAGTCATCATCTCTCGCGTCTGCATCCATCAACACACTAAATGAAAATTAAAGCCTCTGTGTGGCGCACCATCCAGTCGAGTGGGCTTACCCGAGGTCCTGTGCCCAGTCGGAGGTTCAGAGGCAGGTGTGTGTGGAGATGAGAAATGGCAGAGTGTTTTGCACATGCCCCATGGGATCCAGCCTTCTGTTGGCCTTCACTGACCCAGATCTGCCCCGAGAAAGATTAAACTCAAGGGTCCTTCTGTTCCCTAAAGCCTACGCTCCACAGGAAGGGTACACAAATCCAAGCTAGTTCGACTGGAGCTGCGGAGAGTAAAGAAAAAGCATTTATGTGCAATTAGTCAAGAATTGCAGAGATTACACCAAACAGTTGACTGCGTATTCAAGAACCTCTCATAGGCCGATGGTTCGGTTTATCTCAGAGGCGCAAACATTGCTTACTTGCCACATAAATGAGTCCTCGTACCTAGCTAACAGCCCGGCAGCTGTAAACGCTAATATCATTCTTTTCTCATCTCTAAAGAGCATTCAGCCATTTTAACCCAGTGTTCATCGTAAAACATCTTGACATTGATTTCAAAGCCAAATGCCAAAGCCGCTGTTTTACTACCTTGTTTGAACATTGTCCTCTTAGTTTTAAAGGGGCGTAACATTTCCGTCACACGCTTGAGGTATTCGGCCAATCACAACGCACTGGATAGCTGGCCAATCAGCGAACTCCTCGCTTTTCAGAACGATGAGCTTTGTAAAAATCAACGCGTTTCAGAAAGGCGGGGCATAGAGGAGCAGCAATAATGTCCAGTATGTGGAAAATGTGTTTTTTTAACCTTAAACACATTGCATTACACCAAATACACAAAATAATGTTCTTTTTAGCAACGTCATATGACCCCTTTAAGGTTGGAGCTAAACTCACTCTGCTGGAAGCTGAACACCCCCAGGGTTATTTGTCCTAGTACCTAGCTAACAGCCCGGCAGCTGTGTGGCTCTAAACGCTAATATCATTCTTTTCTCATCTCTAAAGAGCATTCAGCCATTTTAACCCAGTGTTCATCGTAAAACATCTTGACATTGATTTCAAAGCCAAATGCCAAAGCCGCTGTTTTACTACCTTGTTTGAACATTGTCCTCTTAGTTTTAATGTGGCAATTGCATGCGCTTTGCATACATTAAATGAACAATGAGGTTGAAGGCATCCATCTCAGGGTTCTGTAATTAACATGGAAATGGGAGAATGGTATTTTGACTGCGCTTTGCTCCCCTCTGGCCCTCCTGGGCGTGTCTCCACTGACACAAAGCTAATAAATGAGCTAGTGATTTATGGGTAGTGGGTCTGTGTCTTGACTACTTGGTCTGAATTCTAAGGAGACCTTCAAAGGTGAAAGCTCAGATAATCTCTGTACCCTCTACCTCTCTCAAGAAATTGCACCCTCCATGTGATCCACCTCTAGGATTGATTCATTTTGAAAATGACAATCATGAGAAGAACCTTCGACTGGCAGGTTGCTTGCTCCAACACCTGCCTGGAATGTTCTAGTAATTATGCAGACCTTGATTAGCTGGTTCAGGTTTGTTTAATTAAAGGAATCATATGATGCAATTTCATGTTTTCCTATGTCTTTGGAGTGTTAAAAGCTGTGTTAAAAGCTAAAGTCGCAAAGATTAAAGTCTCAAACCCAAAGAGATATTCTTTATAAAAGTGAACGCTCATCCGCGCCTTCCTAAAACGCCTCGTTCAAACACGCCCCCACATGTCTATGTCACGTTGTGGGAAGATTTGCATAACACCGCCCAAATGCATATGCAAAGAAAGAAGGCGCAAGTTAACTTTTATGCCGCCGCCATATCGTGGAGACACTGTTTGTTTCGTTGCGTAAGCAAAACTACTCATGTCCTGGCTCTTCCAAGCTTTATAATGGCAGTGAAAGGGTGTTATTTTTCAATAGTCCAAAAGAAGTTCAATAAAGTGCATCAATCAATCATAAAAAGTGTCCCAAATGGCGCGGGGTGTGAATAAAGGCCTCCTGAAGCGAATCAATCAATTTTTTGTAAGAAAAATATCCATATTTAAAACTTTATAACAGTGATAATTTCGTTAACGAATAATTTTCCTCATAATTTTCGTTGACATTTTCTTCACCAACGACAACGAGACGATAACGAACTAAAACTCTTTTTGAATGACAAAAACTATGACGTAAATCCATTGCCATTTTCGTCAACGAATAAAAACGAGACGAAAATGTAAGGGAGGGACGATTTGGGAAGAGATTCATCCAGAACGAATCTGCTGCGTGGTTAGTAGGCTAGATGTGTACATATGAACCGGCGGGACATAAGCTAACAGTACTCTTTCGCATCGCATGAACGGAGAATTGCACACAAAATGATATGGAATTGTACGTTTTGACGAGTATTCACGTAAACACAGTTGATTATGTCTTAAGTGAACGTAAACAGTAGGGAGAACGTGTATCAGTACATTGCATTCATTGCAGCTGTGCATTCGGTTTTAAAGAGACATCAGCCTAATTTTAGTTGCTATTGTCCGAGTCATTGATGTTAATCAAGCAACAAAAGACAGAAAATCACGCAATGCTATTGACTGAAAAACTTTTGAAGCCCTAAAGATTAATCTAAATGTATTTATAGAAATAAATGAAGAATATGGTAAACAAGTTGCTATAAAGAATGCATAATTAGCCTATATAACCATTGGTATTTCATTAAAAAGAATACCATGTTCTTGTTCTTTATGAGAAATGGTTTTATTTAATTTTAACATAAAGGCATGTTGTGTGTCACCGCAGTTAAATCGTTGTCTATCATGATAAAACCTTAATATCAAACCTATATAATGAGTTTGGACATTTTAGAGAAATGCACTGTAACTAAACCCATTAGATTTTAGCCGACTAAATCTACAGTAAGGCACGTATGCGGAAGCTAGAGATTACTGTTTATAAAGTTTTAAACATGGATATTTTTCTTACAAAAACGCATACATTCGCTTCATGAGGCCTTTATTCCTTAAAAGTAATAAAAGAATCGTTAATAAACCGGAACCGGTTTCTCTTCCCTAGCCAGAACCAAACATTATGGATGGAAGTGTTCCGGAGGTAAAGACCGTTCAAATGGCTAGTTGTTTACTTTTATATTTTCCTTTTTTTCACTCAGTCTGTATGAGCACACACTGCTTTTTTCATGTCTTGTTTGCTGTTTTTCCTTCTGACTTTCTCACCTCAGGCTAATGTTAGCAGTCTCAGGTGGGAGTGACTCGCATTCTTTGTTTTTCTTCTTTCATTCTTTACCCTCTGCTTGCTTTATCTAACTCACTGTCCCTTTCTCCACACTTGTGTTTTCTTCATTCCTCTTCCCCACTCCGCCTTCGCCCCCCTCTTTCCTTCTCAGCATCCAGTGTTGCCCTGGAAGAGGTTATTTCATGGCCCTCAGTGGCGGTTCAGCCAGGTGGTAGTGCTGCCTGAGCGCCTGCTGTAACCGTAGAAACTAAAGATTAACGGTCGCGGAAAAGTCCAGCCTTGTCTTTGTTGTTGAAAATTTGCGGCCTGATTTCTGAATAAACTAACTAGCTAACTAACGACTGCAAAACTTTTAAGCAACAAACTTTCAAAAACAGTAATAGCCTACCATGTATTATATATTACAAATAAAACCATTAAAAATGGTTACTTAAAATAAAGTACACGTATAAAAAATAAATATAAACAAAAACAATTTCAGGTAACGATTTCTCATTTTCATTTAGTTTAACTTGATGTACTAAAACTATTATCTCAATTAGGCTATACTAAATACACTGATTCATACCAGGACAAACACGTATATAGCTCAGCAAATGTATTTTATTTATACAAAACAACAAGGACTAACAAAAAGTTAGTCAAAGAAACATAATTTTGGTTTTTATAATGAAATACATTTCCTCACGATCTCCAAAACACTCCTTAAAAAAAGACAAGTACAATCGTTCACAACAGTCGTCAAATGACAAACAATCTTGCTTTGAAAAGAAATGGGGGGGAAAAGCACATTCTCTTGTGACCGCAAGGACAGGGATCCACAGACGGAGACGAGACGGACAGACAGAAGCGTCCTCGGCTCAGTTAGGCCGTGAGGCTGGCTGTCTAGCTGGCTGGTCAAACAACACATATTGTGCTTTCTATTTTTTTATTATTTTTTTGTTGTTCTCCAACACAACAAGAGTGCAATATTGTTGTGCTTTGAAATGCTGCTGTATACATTTCTACAAGAGGTTGGCACATTCAGACATTAACTTATCTATAATATCAGAGCTTTTAACATGATTTAATTTCTTCTTTCATGTATAAATACAATATACTCTTCTTTCCTGGCATCTGGACCCCATGTAAAAAGCTTCAGTGGATGATTATTTACAGTGACAGCATGATGAAAAATGCCCCCATGAAGGTCATAAATAACAATAACAATAATTAATAACATAATCAAAAGTCCCAGAATCACACTCTGAAATCTGTACATGCGTCCACTTCTCTTCGGTTCTTCTCTTCAGCTTCTGAACGAAAATGGAGGGATGTCCATGTAAAACTTCCTGCGTCTCATAGCCTTCCCTTATCTCATCTCCTGGAAGAGAAGAAAAAAAAATTCTGAATTACAAAAGATAAACTTTCAAGTTGATATGTTTGATGATAATATGTTTGATGCAAATACTGTCATTTGAAAGTCTTAAAAAACAGCTTAGACCAGTTTGGAACAGGTTTTATATGGACAATGCTGGTCATTATAGCAGCCTGACCATAGAAATCGAAACTAAAGAGACGGAACAACAACAAAATAAAGGAGACTGCAACAACAAAAGACACCTGCCTTGACGAGCACTTGCGTGAGAGGGTTATAAGAAAGCAGCAACTTTAGTTTAAAAGACTACAAAGATATTTTTTATCGGTCATAACTTTTGGAGAAAAATAGAGCAGACGCTGGACAAAGATAAAGCTCTCTAGACCGCCTGCGTTTGCATACACCTCAAATGGAGTATACTTTGAAAGGCTACGCGTTCAGCTACACATACACTAGCGTGCACATAAAAAACGAAGTATACTTTGGGCTTAAGACACTAAAACCTTTATGAAAGTGGCCAAAATATACCTTACACTGGTAACCAGTGGTTTTAACTGGTCATTTAAACTGGTCAACCATTTTAGCTGGTCTATTCAGCAGATAAGTGTGGCCTCTCTCAGGACAAAAGAAAGGCTGTTTTTGTTTGGTATGTCTATGGATGACTTAATGCAGCAGGGAGTGTCCATCATGTGACCTGACAACATCTGAGGACACAGAATAAAGGCGATCTCAGAGGCAGACCTCTTCTCCCCTCTCGCCATCAAGCACCTATTCACGCTCTTCTGTCCGACTGGAAAGATAACGCTAACCACCGTGACAGGACGGGGTAACCCAAAACTCTCTCCCTGGGGAACGTATAGCCCTCTTTTATGTGGTCTGCCTTTTATGTTCCAGAGGGAGTAACCTGAGAAGGGGTCACACATCTGAACAGACTCTTCAGCCCATATGGAGTGACCTTAGATGTGCGTAACCCAGTTCCCATCACACAACGGTTCATGTCTATAGGGAAACACTGTGTAAAAAAAACAACAACAAAAAAAACAAAAGTGTTATGGCCACTTGGCCCATGCAACTAGTTCTTCCTAATCTGATTTCTCTATTTGACTGAACTAGTTGTAAATGGTGAGAAACCCTCTTCTAAATGTTAAAAAGTACCATGGTATTCCTGTGTTTTTCGGAAATTTTGGAAAATATTTTTTGTGTATTATTATGTGATACCATTACTGTACCATGGTACCACTACTGTACATTTCTGCATAGGGAGAATGATTTATGTATCGCATAGATGCAAAATATAAAAAAACCACAAGAAGCACTTTTATTGATTTTTACCACAGTACAGTAAAAGGGTGTTATCTACATAATTACAATACAAATGCAATTCAAAATTGACATTATTGAAATTCTTAGTAATAATAATAATAATGTTATTAATGCATGTTGAAACCTAAGAAAATGTTGAAATCTCAAGAAAATAATAACCCCTTAAATAATGTACACACATTACAATGTAATAATCAAAGATCATTGCTTTTTTTTTTTTACAGGCATTTAGAGCTGGAAATCTTTGTCGAATAAAGCGGATTTAGTAAGGAAGACTATGACAACATTTTCTAAGTGTGTCTACTTTTGTATTTGAGAGCTGTAAAACTTGGTTATAAATAATCATGCCAGTGTTTGATTTGAGAAAAATCACTTTACATACAGATAAGTCTGTTGTAGCATCTCTTCTGTCATAAGTTCTGTGAGCAGTGGAGAACGTAACATACAGATAAGTCTGTTGTAGCATCTCTTCTGTCATAAGTTCTGTGAGCAGTGGAGAACGTACTTCAGAGGAAGTGTCTGATTGCCGGCTAAAAGTAGCCTACTGTCTCTACAGATCACTCTCAATATGTGCTGAACAGCCAGATGGACTCAGTCCGTCTAGACCAGTGGTCCCCAACGTGGGGCCCGTGGGCACCTGGTAGCCCGCATGGAGTCTCTGAGGAAAAATACCGTCAAATACACGCTAAAGCTAAAACTGAAAGACCTTCACGACAAACCGTCAAAATAAAAGTCCGGTTTAACTTGAAATTATATGACTGAATATATTACTACTGTATACTACAATGCAATTCTCAAAGTAATAATAATATTATTATTTTAAAGGAATATCATACAACCAAGTTATTTTTTTATTATTATTAATTTATACAGTTCTGTTGTGCAGCATCATGTCTGATAAAATTAAATAAAAAAATAAATAAAAATGCAATGTTTTGTTGTAAATTGTGTGTGTGTGTATGTGTATTGGAGTATATCAAACAAGTAGCCCTTGTGACTATTCTATCCCTTCAGGGAGCCCTCACTCACAAAAAGGTTGGAGACCCCTGGTCTAGACTCTTCCACACTTAGTCAATTCTGTCTTGCCAATGAATGAGTGTTAAGAAAAGATAAACTAGTGCACATGTTTGCGAGGCTGTGTTTGACTAAGCTTGGCTAATGTTTGAGATTTAGGATTAGGGTTAGGATTTGGGAGGTCGAGGATTACATTTTGAAAGCATACACTTAAAAAATGTTTTAATCAGTCTTAATCTTAATCAGTGTCTTAATTTTTTGTCTTGAATTACTATAAAAATATCTAAGCATCCTTAAAACAAGATGGATTTACTTGAGAAACAAAATTGTGCAAGACATTTTCTTGTTTCAAGTAAAAAAAAGCTAATCACTTTGCCTGTATAGAAAAATCCTAAGCTTATAATAAATACATTCAAATCTATTTAGAAAACAAGTCTTGTGCCATTTTTATAAATTTGCATAAATTAAGTACAGTAAATAATTTACATGCATATTTAATAGAAAATATTACTCTTGATTTAAGGATTATTAAATGTTTTAAGTGGATAAAAAAGACAAAAATACTGATTAGGAAAATGGTTTTCTACAGTGTGAGAAAAGTTACTTGGTCTTACATCATTTCTCTTCCTGCCCGTTCCGTGTCCTCGTGATCCTGTTGACCCCCGTGATGATGAACTTCCTGTTGTGGAGCAATTGCTGGACATCTGACCCCGAGACAAGAAGTTGGGCTTGTTGTAAGGAATTAAATCATCTTCTGCTGTGAGCCACATAAACAAAACCATACTGTTAGGGTTCAAAAGTGTGAAAGCCAGTCCATTTAATCCTATATATTAAATAATAATAATAATAATAATAATAATATACATTATTTTTTATATACAACATAAAGAAATAATTGTAAAAAAAAAAAAAAAAAAAAATTTTAACAGCATTTAAAATGAGACTGTCAGGTGTTCTCTAACCATCTATCCGTCTATGAGAAGAGTTTTTCCGATTGGGTGTGCTCTGTTCTCTTCTCTCCATGGAGGAATTGGAGCTGCCCACTCTCTCGAGGGACGTCTGCCCACATTCGAATCCCCCTACTTGAGCACAGTCAACCTCAGCCTCAGGAGGCGGCTCTGGTGGAGGGGGCAGATCTGCAGAGATGTGACCAGCATGTTAAGTATGCAGGAGCAGGATAAATGATTAACTAACTTAATTCTGGAAAAGGCCTGGTCAGTAACTCACCACCTTGCAGTATATCTCTTCGGTATTGGCTGCTCTTGGAGGTTTTCTTCTTCACCTTGGACTTCTGCCCAGGAGGTGTGTGGTCTGCAGAGGGCCTCGCTCGACCTACAAGGGGGGATGAGACATGACAATGAAGTGACTAAAACAATTGTAGCTATTCTAGAAGTTGCTTTAGGTAGAAAATGTGAAATTTTAGATTGCTGGGAGCATGAAAATGGCATTTTACTTCTTCTAGAGTAGCAAAACGTCTGTGGCACATTTATATAGAGAACAGAAACACACCTGGCGTGGTGTTGCTGATGTTCTCTACACTTTGGGCAGCTCCTTGGCTTGGGTCCCGTTTATGTGCTAAACGGTGTGGCACAGTGTCGTCAGGGCACTCCTGATTGGCTGACAGGTTTGGGTTGGACTGGATTAGAGGAGGGCTTGGTGCTCTCGGAACTGGCACTGGTCCACACGGCAACCGACTGTCCACAACAAATATGTTCGGTCAGTTAGAACAACGTTTGACAACATGAAATACCCATTCAAAGGATCTCAGTGTTTTAACCCAGAGCGCAGCTAACAAGGCACATGAACACTATTATATGAACTCATATTAAACGAAAAACATAGTAGGCCAAGATCAGCACTTTGTAAAAGTGAATGATCTGTCTAAACTTGGCGCAACTGCAGTCTAGCTGGAAGCTTAATGAGAGTCTCAATATTTGCTCTGTGCCGTGATAATCTACAAATACGGAATAAATTATTCATAAAACATGTTTTCTCCTGCAGGAACAAATAATGACACTAAAAATTCTCCTAAGAGAATGAAAACAAATAATCTATTCTATTAATGCAGAGAACTGAAATGTAGGAGAGCAGTTTCCTGAAAGATGAAGGATGGCTTATTAAGTATTTTATAGTGAACATCACCTCGAGAATAAAACAAATGTAATTTATGCTGCATCTCAAATTTGTTAAAGTTTAGAACAAGCAAATCTTGTTGACTTGTGCACAACTCAAACTGTCAAAAAAGCTATTTATGCTGAAAAAATACCTGACAAAAAATACAAATGCACAAAATAATTGTGAAATAGTATTTGAAGGTTTACGCGTCTCACCGCACTATCTGTGGCTCTTCGAGCTGATGTAGTCGTGGTATATCGTGGCAGTGGCCATCGTCTCTGGGAGATGGGGTTAAGGTGGCGGTGGACTGGTGGCTGTAGGATGTGGTGGGGGAAGAAGCCTCTCCTCTAGGAGGAGGAGCGGGACCGTCCTCCATCACACCATCCATGAGGTAAGTCCTATCCGGGAGAGGAGGACACCACTCTTCCTCATCGGACCTGAGTGAGAAAAAAAGTTTCAATATTATTTACATGTCTATAAATAAAGTGCAGCCCTAAAAGATGACTAAAAAGTGAAGTGACATGTGACATGTGGCCAAGTATGGTGACCCATACTCGGAATTAGTGCTCTGCATTTATCCCATCCAAAGTGCACACACACAGCAGTGAACACACACCGTGAACACACACCCGGAGCAGTGGGCAGCCATTTTTGCTGCGGCGCCCGGGGAGCAGTTGGGGGTTCGGTGCCTTGCTCAAGGGCACCTCAGTCGTGGTATTGAAGGTGGGAGAGAGCACTGTACATTCACTCCCCCCACCTACAATCCCTGCCGGTACGAGACTCGAACTCGCAACCTTTGGGTTACGAGTCCGACTCTCTAACCATTAGGCCACAACTTCCCCTTGAAAAAGCTGACTTTACAATGTTTTTTAATAATAATCATATTGAAAACATCAAATTTGCCAGAGCACATACTCTACCCGCCATATTTCTATTATAAATAACATCAACTTTTCTTATCACTCGCTTGCCCTTCTCACTTAGAGTGGGAGAATAAGTGACTTAGTTTCTACTCTATAACTAAATTCCCTCATTTTTAGCATAAGGTTAAGTAACTCCAGAACCTCTGCTAAATCAATCACAGCTCACTCATTATGATTGCCTGCTGCAGTAATCACCAGGCCAGTGCAAACGGTGGCATATCGATTCCTGCTGCTGTTGTGTCAAATGAGACAGCCTGGCCTCCAGATAACCATATGCGTGATCTTTTAGCTCTCACGGGACCAATCCATACAAAAGCGATGGAAAAGAAGTTAAATGCAGTGGCATTTTGAGTGACACTGACTCAATGTTATGCCTTGGGCACTTTGAGGGCAAACCGCTGAGCTGAATGACACCTACACACAGCACACTCTTGGTTTAGTATGTATGCGGCTGCTTGGTGTTTCTGTTCAGTTCTTGAGCCTCGCTGAGCTGAAGGGTGAGTTCTTAAATTATAGTCATAATGCAGTAACAGAGCCGATGTTCTTGCCTTCAGGGTGCCACAAAGGTTAACCTTATGAGCCACTAGTTCATCACACTTTTGAGGACTGGTGACGAAAATCCAGTCTGGCTGTCAGTGTTGCATTGCTTGCTTGTGCCTTGAACGACGTCTAATGCTCGGAGGAAGGAACTTGAGAAGGGTTGTACCTTTCACTGGCTAATGCGGTTACTGCGGTAGGCTATGTCACGGTTATCAGATTCACAGATCTTCACTGTGAGTCAGGGCTGGTTGACCGCTGCGGCTAATGTGACTCGGCCCCGTTAGTGCCCCTCACGGGCAGCTATTGGGCTGAAGTGGCGGCAGAAACAATCTGTCAGTGCCCGCGGCCGGGGCATTGTGCGGCTACTACTGACCGTGCGCTTCACTAACAAGGCGCTAATGTGATACAGACCAGGAAAAGAAAACATAATTCAGTCAGGCCATCATGAGGAAACAGGCCAGATTCAAGGGTAGCATATCGCTAACTTTGTTAGCCTCCATATACGGCCTTGTCAACAGTAATCAAACTGCTCTGGCCCTGTGAATTCTGAGACTCTTCCTGGAACAATCAGCAAAACTTTGTCCAGAAGGCTAAGTGAGGCCATGTTCCCAGCTAGCCAGCATGCTGCAAAATGGTAAAAGATGTCTTCATGTAGACATGGTAATGAAGTTAAAAACTCTGTTTGGTGTGTGAGAACTTGAGGTGAGACTTGACATTTGTTTTGTCTGCCAAAGTCCTGATTGGAACACTCTCTGGGCAGCTATTTCTACTAGTTCAGCTCCTATATAATTGAATAAAGATTGAAAGTTTTTCTCAAGATTGTTTAAATAACATGTCACATCACCATTAGTATTAAAATTGTAGCTTTTTAGTTTAAAATATGCTACAAAAGCTGGCACAGCACTGAAATGAATCTCTAGCCTTCTAGTGAACTTTACCTCATGTCCTGGATTAGTTCATCATCATCTTCCTCTTCACACTCGTCCAGCTCTCCAGAGAGAGGGGATGGCGGCAACGCATCCATCCAATTGAGAGATGGCGTTTTCACTGGCTTCCCCATCAACTTCTGCTTTGGTTGTTTTACTGTAGGAAAGCAAGCAATTTTTTTTTTTAATGAAAAACACCTTTATTCAGCAGTGTTGTTACTGTTAACTAAAAATAATTTTAGGTTGTTGAAATAAAGCTAAAATAAACTAAAATATAAATATTAGATGAAAACTTAAAGGGGTCATATGATGTTGCTAAAAAGAACATTTTTAAACGAGGCGTTTTAGGAGGGCGTGGACCAGTCTTAACTTTATAAAGAATATCTCTTTGGGTTTGAGACTTTAGTCTTTGCAACTTTAGGGATCTTATCTATTCACAAACAGCTTGGAACACTCCAAAGTGAAAGGAAAACTTGAAATCGCATCATATGACCCCTTTAAACTTAAAAAATGTAAACAAAAATTTGAAAAGTTGCCATGGCAGCTAACTGAAAAAAAAAATGAAGTACTAAAATTACTAAAACTGTAAATTAAAGCTAAATAAAAATATAAAAAACAAAAACTACGACAAAAGCACATAAAATTGCTAAAATTAAAATGAAAACTGAAAATGTAAAAATCTAAACTATTTCAAAATATTAAAAAAGTACTATAATAGTATATAAATAATTCTACCACTGTTATTCAGCCAAGCACAGCATTCATATTAGGACTGAAGGAAACAGATAAGACTGAAATGATACCGTTATCAGTCTTGGAGCGCTCTGGCTGGGCATACTGAGCATTGGAGGTTCCAGGCTGAGACATCCAGTGGCTGCCATCTTGTTCAGGGCTGCAGGGCGCCTGGTTGGTGAAAGGCATAATGGGAGTGCTGGCGTAGGGAGTGGTATGTTGAGAGTACTGAGCAGAGAAACTGCGCAGGTCCTCGCTGGTGGGATCAATGGTGCTGTAGATGGGGCCTTCGTTGGAGTCTGTGCTGAACTTCTCGTTTTGGTTAAGGTAATTAGAGATTCCCGCCTCTAAGGAAGCGATGGTAAATTAATTAGGGTTTAATTAATGAGACTCTGTGCTGTGGAAACAGTGTTAAATTAATTTAACAGTACAGCCAGTGGTGTTGTTCTATAAAAGCGAGTCTTACCATTATAGTATCTCTGCGGGGTGTCATGTTTAGATGTACAGCAGTTCACTGAGTCTTTCCCGTTGTGCACAAGGTTGGTAGTTGGCCAAGAATCAGCCAGCCATGGGTAATTTCCCATGTTAGCACCCAGCATACCAGGCCTACATATCCAGACATGTCCAAAAATATCAACAACTATAGAATGAACTAAAGTCAATGTATTTACACTCTGAATTGATGCTTAAGAAGCTAAAAGTTCCATTTACCTTCCATTAAGTCCAGAACTTTCTCCATGCGGAAAACCAACTGTAAAGAGATGAAAAAAAATATATATAATGCAACTGATCCACAGGCAGAAATTATGAGGCTAAATGTGAGTGTTCTGATGGTTAACTAAAAGTATCTTCATAAACCAAAATAAAGCTGAAATCATAAAATTCACAAAAAAAGTATGAGATGGAAAAACTAAAAAAAAAAAAAAAAAATTACTTACAAAAATTTAAATTAGAAATGTTGCCTTCTGAAATAAAATACGTTTTGGTACTAAAATTACTCAAACTAAAATACTGAAATAATAAATTTAAGCTAAAAAGAAATATTATGAAAAACAAAAACTAACAAAAAATGGCAAAAGCACATAAAATTACTAAAATTTAATTTAAAATGAAACTGAAAATATAAAAACAAAAGCAAATACAAAATAACTACTATAATAGCATATAAAATAACACTGCTAAATCATTATTTAATGTCAAATGTCATTTGGTGTGTTAAGTGCATGCATACCCGCAGGTGTGTATGCAAATGATGCTGTGTAATGGCTGAGCTCTTTTCTCTTCTTCCGTCTGCAGTAGATCCACACACTGAATCCCATAAGGATTACCCAGCATGCCCCACCAATGCCTGCGATGAAGGCAGGCTGCTTCACTACATCTGAGATCTGCTCAGCCAGACTTACGTTCTCGTCAGATTCGCTGCCTCCACCTGTGACTGTAGGCTGCTCTGCGGGCAATTCTGAAAAGGAGAGAGAGAAAGAAAAAGAGAGAAAAGACAGATCAAAGTGTTACTCAGACAGAATGTCTTAATAGGACTCAGCTTATTGGAAAGAATTAAGCAATTTAGTCTCATAGCGGGACTTTAAAAAGCAATCAAAGAGAATTTACACAATTTTTGGTACTTCTACTCCACAAGTCCTTCACTCCACTCTTTAATTCTTTTAGTTTAATAGTCAAGGCTGGTTTTTTAGCAAGTACTCACTGATAAGCACAGATACAGGCTGGCTGTGTGTGCCCACTCCTGCGCTGGTCACTGCCGCCACCTCCACCTGGTACAACACACCGGGTAGAAGCCCCTTTAATAAAGTGGTCAGCACGTTCCCATCCACAGTCTGATTGATGTGGTAGCGTGTCTGAGAGTCGTTACCCAGACACCAAACCTGAAAAGAGATAAGACTTAGATCTGAACCTAAAAATACCTGGTCCTTGACCTGTAGAACTCACATCTGCAAAGAACACCAAGAAACATCCAACATTAAAGAGTTTCCCATTGACCTTCATTGTATTTTTGTCCATACAATAGAAGTCCATGGGAACTGAAACAGTTTTTGCATGTATTTGGGACATAATAAGTTTGTTTTGTTTTTGTGGTCTGACTTTTGCAATCTGAAATATACCTTATACTCTTGGATGACTCCATTTTGCGTCTCAGTGGGAGGAGGTTGCCATGATACACTGATGCTTGAGCTGTTGCTGAGCTTGACTGTTGCCACGGTTACAGCACGAGGGGGGGCACTGGGAACTGGAAGAGAATTCAATTAAAATTACATTTTGAAAAGTGAGTGACCTTAATAGTAAATCTACATTAGCCCTCTCCATAATTTTATTTGCCTGAATGAAGCGATTCATCTTCATATTATGTACAACAGAACAGAACTGAGTCGGGCTGGGCTGAATGAACCCGAATTGAATTGATTAGAACGAAATTAAATTGAAGTGCATCAAATGGAAACTGAAAGAGCTGCAGATATCTCACCCTCCTCTGGTGTGCGAAACGTCAGCGGGCGGCTGTCCATGCCCTGGAACTCGTTAAAGTAGGGTCGTATTTTAATCTCGTACTCCGTGCCTTTGAGCAGGTTAGCGATGACAGCGTTACGCTCCGTCGCAGCTTTCACTTCCTGCTGTGACCAGGAGCCGCCGACAGGACGATAAAGCAGACGATAACCCTGGATGTACTGAGACTGACGATCGACCTGACAGATGGAAAGAGGGAGACCGAGACAGAGAAATGAGATAAGGTGAGCCGGCAGGAGAATCAAAAGGCCGGTGAGGGGCTGATTTGGAGCGCAGATATTAGCGGCACTCACATTCCAGCTGATCTTCATGCTGGATGCTGTCAACAGCACTGGTTCGTGAAGCTGCACAGCCATCTCTCCCAGCTCCCTCTGCACCTGCCGATGGTCCACACCTTGACCTGTAGGACTCACATCTGCAAAAGAACAAAAAACACCCGATATTAACATCTTTAAATTATGCAAATATATGAATTTAGAATATATCATGAAAATGGTAAAAACCACCAAATAATAGGTCATATAAAAAAAAAAAAAATAAAAAAAAAAATATATATATATATATAATGTATTTTATTTTGATTAATGATAATGAAGTTATTTTTTGTGACATTATTGGTTTATGTATTGTGACATTATTTAATGTGAAAAATTTATGTAATATGGGAAAACATAATATTTTTACTAACAAATATTAACAAAATATTTTTATTAACTTTTTATTATTTATTTTTTTTTAATTGTAACATGTTTATATATCATAGTATTTTGTTGTATTTTATTAAATTTTTGTTATAAAATAAAAACATATAATACAAAATATAGATATAAAACATTTTTCTCCTGCATTTGGTGTAAAATATTTTTCATGATTAGCCCCAATCCACACTGAATGGAATTGATTTATATGTAATCTTTTAAAACAGGCACAATTTATTTAGCTTTTCACCTGTAATTTGTTTGTATACTTAAAAATTACACAACACATAATTTGTATAACACGTTCACACATTTTTTAAGATCTCTATTTAAAAAGGTCATAAAATTGATTGGTCCCCAGTGTACAGACCTTGTGTGCGTACAGGCTCTGAGATGGGGCTGGGGTCACTCAGGCCGTAAGCATTGAGCGCTCGCACAATGAACAGGTAAATGGTATTCGGAGACAGTCCAGTGACCGTGTGCTTCTCCAATTTCACGAAATCTGCAACTGTCTGCCATGTACTGCCTGCTGATTGGCTGAAAAAATAGATAGAAAGATTATATTACTACATTAAATTATTCATCATATTTACATAAACATCAATTACATATGTGTTTATTTATGCTCTACAATATCAAAACCAGCAGATTTATACAGCTGAATCTGAATAAAACATCAATACACCAATGTTTTGTCCTACATTTGTCCCGAAGCTGTTGTATGGCATTAGAGAGAGGAGAGTTTAGCAGCAAAGTCAGTGTCATAGATGTTTATCTGCACTCTTTTGATTGTCATTACACGTGTCTGTTTAATGACCCGGCTCTTCTGTGATGCTATTCTTGTACCCTTTGGCTTGACAGTGCGTGGCGTGACTAAAAAAAGATCTCTGTGGTGATAGATTTATTTATGGCATAGACTAGGCTTGTCATAATGCAGTCAAAGCACTGCATGTAATGGATTCTGAACTGAGAGTTTATTAAATATAAACCGAAAACATTGGCTGATTCTGTACAGGGATACATTTCAGCTTCAATTTAAGTACATACTGCTGTTTATTAACATCCAGATCACGCCTAAACATACAAGAATATTAACTTAACTTAATGAGAACCAAGAGAGCTACTTAGATGTGGCGTACAGGTGAGCAAGATTCATAACATGCATCCCCCTCTAATAAACAATGAACATTAAGCACAGACATCTGTCTGTGCCAGAAGGCTTTGAGATATTCCTCTTCACTTGTCTGTGGTTAACCATCATCCTTGTTTAGAGCAGTGGTCACGTGTGGCGCTTTCAAGGTTTATTTTTCCCCGGTGGCAACTCCTGCCGCAGACACAAAGCCAATAAAAGCCCGACCTGCACAATTAGGCCAAGCCATAAATGCTGGGAACCTCGTAAATATTCCTTCAGCGACCCACCGATAGGAGCGATAAATGCAAGGTCACTTTGCTATCAGCTGGGATGGAAGAAACAGGGAAAGGCTGAAGCATAGACAATTCCATTTTCTCCAGCAGAACCGTGATTGGTGCTCCTGTACGCACATAAACACCAGCATAAAAGTGCATAAATTCAAAAAGTGGGCCGGAACATAAACCTTTTTTTTCCTTGTATTGAGGTGTCAAAATCCTAAACCCAAAAGCCTAAATTCTCCTCATCAATTCTCCAATCTCAGTTCTTTTCCATCCTTCGTTTGTTCTCCACCACCCTCCTACCTCCCTTTCCTAGCATTCTGTGTTCCACAGCACCGCTGGGAAGGAAATTTTACAGCAAACACCCCTTTCAGTCCCACAGCACTCTATAAAGAATCAATTTTAAAGATGTGGGGCCATGCTAACTGTTACCAAGGGGGGCAAGGGAGAGGACAGAGACAGTGTGTGTACATGAAATACAGAAAGAATGAAAATGTGTGCGTGTGTGTGGCACTCTACATCTCCACTGCCGAATAGCCCTTTTGCTGTCTGCCCTCCCTCTAAGGACTGCAGGGCCTTGGTTCTGTAATTAGAGGTAGCCCCATTTCAGCCAGCTTACAATAGCTTAAAGAAGTGTCTGTGTGGACTACATTTGAATTCATTAGCAAATCATACTGAGACCCTCAGCTTTCAGAGCGAGCACATTTCTCAAGCTGACTTTGTATGAACAAACCTCTTGCAGACTGAGGCCCTGTCCACACGAACGCGGTTATTTTTAAAACCGCAGCTTTTTCTACGCGGTTAGGCCGTTCATCCACACGCAAACGCAGCACCAGTTCACTGAAACCGAACATTTTTGAAAACGCCTGCCAGGGTGAAGATTTTCAAAAACTCCCGTGTAGACAGCGAAACTGGAGTTTTTGGCTTGTGACGTCGGAGCCTGCGCTGTTATCTCCGCCTACTGGAAACTTTTTCAGGCTTCTGACTGGCCAACATGGCTTTACGGTTGAGATTATATCGGCACCTGTTGGTTTGGCATGCTCTTGACAGTGCTTCATAGCATGCGTCTGCATGTGGACGGAGATTTTTTTTAAAACGGAAGAAGGAAAAACTCGCCTGTTATCTCCGCCTACTGGAAACTTTTTCAGGCTTCTGACTGGCCAACATGGCTTTACGGTTGAGATTATATCGCCACCTGTTGGTTTGGCATGCTCTTGACAGTGCTTCATAGCATGCGTTTGCATGTGGACAGAGATTTTTTTTAAAACGGAAGAAGGAAAAACTCACCTGAACAAACCCCAAAATAGCTAGTGCAAGGGTTTATTTTTTTATGCCAAGGACACCCAAATATGATGATCCCCTTATGAGGGACCCATTTTGGAAAATATAAAAGCATTTTTTAATGTATTATAAACCCATTTATACTGTGTGAGATTATACTAATTAAATAATTGGCTTTTTGATAATATTAAAGCAAATCGTTACAAAATAAATAGTTTCCATGTTTTACAGACAAAATACTCAAAAGCTGAGAGCATGTATTTTTCTATTCATTGTATTAAAAAAAAGATGATCTTATTAGAGCTGCCAAGAGAATAAAATAAGCACAATTAATCTCATAACTTCCACCAAGTCTTTAGAAAGTAAAATCAAATTCAGAAAACATGTTAAAAATGACTGAATTAAACATTAAATTAACATACTGAGTGTAAGTGAGCCTTGATCAAAAAATTGGCCTTCATCAAAAAACTGCAAACAAGTAAACACACACACACACACGCACACACACACACACACAGACACACGCACACACACTTATATATTTTTTATTTAGGTTTTTAAAAAATATTTCTATTCAATTTTACTAAGAAAAGCTTTTTTTCCACTACTCCACTTATTCCGACAACTTATTTTGCCATGACTGTCACACCCATTGAAGCTCCATTATTATGCTTAACCGGGTTCACCAAGCACATAAATAAAAACTAAATTGAAATAAAATAATTCCGAAATCGTGATGATGCCAAAACCATGAACTCATAACTGCCCAGTAACTTAGCCTGCCCTAAGCTATGCCGATATGCAGAGGTTAGCCAATCAAAACAGAGTCCATTTACATAACAGGCAGCTGCAAGCCTCTTAATAAGAGGGTGGAAAATGGTCACGTAAAGCTAAATTACTAAACTGGCACAAACCTATATGTGCAAAATAATTCAATAATTCATAAAACTATATCCCCTTTAAATAAGCCAGAGTTCTCCAGTCTGTGTCTGTAATTCAATTGTAGAACACCAACACAGTTGCTATTAATTTAGATCTCTCTGGCAGTAGGTTGCCGCCTGAGGGGAGTGATTCTTGTAGCAGGCAGGATGTGAGATGTAAGCACAGCATGTAGTTGCCCTCGCATGACTGTGAGGAGCAGTAGAGCGGGGGAAAGGGGTCAGGGACGGGGCAGCCACTCGGTGGTATTACCCCATCCGTCA
Organism: Sinocyclocheilus rhinocerous; assembly: GCF_001515625.1. NCBI lineage: Eukaryota > Metazoa > Chordata > Actinopteri > Cypriniformes > Cyprinidae > Sinocyclocheilus > Sinocyclocheilus rhinocerous. Next base: position 618,440 of record NW_015639527.1, on the reverse strand, counting down.
CGGCTGACCAGCGACGCTAAGACAGTGACAGTGAATTAATAAAAAAAGAAGAATAGACCTCTGGCAAGAAACAATATTATCTTATGGTAGGAGGGAAAACAAACAGGAAGGGACCAGAATGGAGATGCGTACAGTGTGCGCTAACTCACCTGAAAGCCTCAATGATGTAAGAGGTGACAGCCGCTCCGCCTTCATGTGCGTTTGGTTGCCAGGTCAGGGTCACGCTGTTACGGGTCACATCAGTTACGACGTTCAGGCTTCTGATTGGCCAACATGACTTTACGGTTGAGATTATATCGGCACCTGTTGGTTTGGCATGCTCTTGACAGTGCTTCATAGCATGCGTCTGCATGTGGACGGAGATTTTTTTTAAAACGGAAGAAGGAAAAACTCGCGGCTTCTGGGGTGGACCGGGCAGCTGGTAGGGCTCTGAAACCGGGGGTACAGAGAGACCGCCACTCTCTGTAAAGATAAGATTAGGATATTAGCATGCCGTCTTCATATTGGTCCAAGTTATCATTCCATGAGCTATGGTTCTGTTTGCAGAATCTATCAGAAAACAGTTGCTGTTTCCGTATTAGTCTAGATTTATAGAACATTATAACAGAAATCAATATTGAAAAGGAAAAATCTAATCTCAGGTCAGCACTTCTCCATACGCTGACATCTGGTAAATGGAAGCATATATTTGCTGAGCAAACTCACAACAGAAATGGCTTCCTCAGCTGATTATTGCAGTTTAAAGATGATATGATGCAGTTTGTCAAAGATAAGGACACATAAAGGTGATGATGGAGCACTTGTGTGTGTGTGTGCTTTTACCTTTTACTGCGAGTACACCACTCCAGCTCGTCTCTCCACTCAAACTGGAGGCAACACAGGTGTAGGCCCCGGAGTCCGTTTCCTAGCAACAGCAGGTTCAGGGTCAGCATTTGTATGGATAAACTCGAGCACAATGCATTGCCTCACTCCACTTGGAGCAGCGTGGAAATCTTGACAAATGAGCACAAATTCCTTGAAATTGCCTATTATTTCGCAATAATACAGGATCAACGGTTATTACTATTAAAGTTAGCGACAGGAAGAAAATAATGTGCTGTTGTGAAACCTAGTGAGCTGCATATGTTGGCATATTTTTACAGCATCATAGGCATGTACCTAAAGCAGAGACAAAATAATTACTTCTATTACAGGCAAACTATAAACTGTATCTTTCACAAAGAATGAAATCCCATAATGCACTGTGACAAGTGCAAAAATATACATTCAAGATGGTGGACAAGTTGAGAAAATCTCCTTATATCTATTACAAATATGTGTAATTCATTCAATACTAAGAAAGTATGAATGCAAATAGTTCAATCTAATTACAATAGAGTGTTTTATTCAATATTGGTGTGCATTATATATTTTTGTGCTTATTAGAGTATCGCATAATTAGTTTAGCAACATGCTAACAGCAAATTCCATTTAAATCAATTGTCAGATCAATAGTCAAATCTCATGTGCAGTAAACCATTACTACCACACTAATATACACTACTATATTATTATAATTTAAAATAACTTTGTGCTTATTAGAGTATCGCATAATTAGTTTAGCAACATGCTAACAGCAAATTCCATTGAAATCAATTGTCAGATCAATAGTCAAATCTCATGTGCAGTAAACCATTACTACCACACTAATATACACTACTATATTATTATAATTTATAATTTTTTCTATTTTAAAATATCGTAAAATGTATTTTATTCTTGCGATAGTGAAGCTGAATTTTCATCATCCATTACTCCAGTCTTCAGTGTCACATGATCCTTCAGAAATCATTCTAATATGCTGATCTGGTGCTCAAGAAACATTTCTTATTATTATCAATGTTGAAAACAGTTGTTTCTTAACATTTTTGTGGAAACCGAGATGCATTTTTTCAGGATTCTTTGATTATTAGAAAGTTAAAAAGAGCCACATTTATTTGAAATAGAAAACTTTATAAATGTCTTTATAGTGACTTTTTATCATTGTAATGCATCCATGCCGATTAAAAAAAAATATATTACTGACTTCAAACTAGTGTATGCAAATAACATTAGACTAAAATCAATATGCCACTGTCTAACCCTTTAAACAATTTAAAAAAGCAAACCAGGCTGGACAGTTTAATCGGATGAATCCATCAGAGTTTCATACTAGTGTCTCTGTGAGTCTTAAAACCTTTCCATTGTGGGAACCCAACTGAATTTTAATCTTTCAGTTCGATTTAAGATATCCGTGTCTATCATCTGAGTTAGCATGGGTGTACTGAATGTGAAGAAAGAAAAAGGAAATACAAAGACAAATTGGCGCGCGGTGGGGAGGGCGAAGGGCATTAAATTTTTACCACAGGGCCGAGGGGAGAAGTCAGGCAGAAATTGCTTACGACAGTGAGAGATGTACTAAAGCTTTTCTCTTTCTATCTTTCCGTGACAGCGATCTAATAGTGCTGACAGCTCAGGGGCACCAATGACACATCTGAGGATTTGACTCATCGGTGATGCACACATACATCCACATGCCATGACCTCGAATTACTGTCTGCTTACTTGTGATGTGTCTGTTTCGTCTTTAATCTCGTTTTTCATGTAGAGACTAGCATAATGCATGTTAGCATGAATTAAACAGCAGCTGACGTAAACAGCAGATATTAGTAGAAAAGCCAGAATATGTCTTGTTTGAAACTGAATCCATGTACTGAAGAGTAGCTTTATATCCACAGGCAGTACAGGAGTGTGTTGAGAGTGTTATTTTGGTCACTTATGAATCTCTCCTGGGAGGAGGAAGAGAGGAAATGCAAGGTGTAGAAACAGTTTTCTCTGTGACCTCTTCCTCTTTTGAGTGGATAACCTCATTGGTTAGACCTCTGCTGTGCTGGCTTAGTCATTGGTGGAAAACTGGAAGAGCTCAGAGAGGTAAGCAACTGGGCATCGACTGATTAATCATGGATGGCAGCTCTGGGCTCAGCGCTAAACACACACTTAAAAATACATGAGCGGAAAAGGAAATCGGGAGATAAATATTTTGATAATATGCATTCACACCCTCTACTCATTTAAAGGGATAAAGAATAAAGCTTCTGTCATTATTATTCACCCTCATCTCATTCCAAACCTTATGACTTTCTTGCTTCTGTGGAACACAAAAGATGATAGTTTGAAGAACATGCTGGCCACTCTTTTCCGTGCAATTACAATGAATGGGAACTGAGGCTTTCAAGTTCAAAAAGAACACAAAAGCACCATAACTCGTGTTATATTTCAAATCTTTTGAAGTCATACATCGGACTGAAATGTAAGTCGCCTGATCATTTTCTCCTGAAGTGGGCGTTTAACCACTGCAATCAGTTCACAGTCAGTTTAACTTGAGAACCAAGTCAGTCAGTTTTGTGAAAGATTTATTCTTTTGAGTCAGAACTTTGAATGAATTGGATGATTCAACATTAGTTGATTCAAGTAAACATTTTGTGAAATGTGAACTGAATCAACTGATTCATTGAAAAGATTTGACTCAAAAGAATAATTTGTCATGTATCATTAATCACTACTTTCATGAACTCTCATAAAGGTGACAAGCAATTTTTGCTATTGTTAACTAAAACCAAAAGTATTCAAATGTTCAAAATAGACATATTAGATGATAAACTTAAACTTAAAACCCAAACCTAACTGAAAAAAAAAAAACTAAGTTAAAGTATTAAAATGATTGAACTACAACTGAAATAAAAAATAAGTTAAAATGAAAATGAAATTTAGAGGGAAAAAAAAGAATAAAACTGTCAAAAGCACATAAAATTACTAAACTAAAATTAAAATAAAAACTGGAAAAAACAAAAACAAATAAAAGCTAATAAAAATATTAATAAATACTAAATAGCATAAAAATAATATTTAAAAAAAACACTGGTCTGGTCTGTTCCTCAGACAAAGCTATCATATGGCTTCAGAAGACTTGAAATACAGTGCACAAGTCATATGATATGCTTTCATGGTTTTTCTTTTGTCATTTTGCAGCTTGACAGCCCCATCCTCATTCACTTTTCATTATACTAAAAATACTAACCCAGAATATTCTTCAAAAAATCTCCCTTTACAACAAAAAAAGCCATAGAGCTGTGCTGGAGAATAAATAATCACTGAATTTTGGGGTGAACTATTCCAAGCTATTAGTTTTTCTCTGACAAACACGCACGCACACACACACACACACACTCACACTCACTCTTTTTCACATTTCTTTTTTCTCACTCCCCTGGCACAGTTGAGAGCAGGCAGTTTCTGGCGATTCTCCCGGTATAATGGCACCTTTTCACAGCGCTCTCCCTTTCTCTCTTCTTCCCTCACACACTCACACACTACCATCTGTGCAAACCCCAGCCTCCGTGCCCCCTTGTGCTCTCCCATCATGCCGGGGTAATCGTGGACTAAAGGGGGCCAACGGAGGCACCAGGCCAGAGAGGACGGGGCCAACACCAGAGCCAAAGATGCCCATCTGAACAAAGCATGCAACGCTTAACAGGCCAAATAAACAAAACTCAAGATTTTGTTGGTGCTAGCTGTCGACAAAGCCACTGTACTGAATATCAAGGGCACATTTAAAGTGTTGCAAACATTGCAGAGAGTACAGGGTTGCTGCGAGTAGCACATAGAGATTGCTAGCCTCCCTACCTTTCTATATCCCAGAATGAGCATTTAATTAAGGCATGAGTGACTGTTAATCATTCCCGGGCACAATCAATTAACACATCAGGCCTGTTCACGGCGGTGCCACGACCTCAGGTGAAACCTGCAATTGCACACACCCCTGAGGCCTTGAGGAATGGATTTCATTAGGCTAGCATGCACTAACACTAACGACAGCACACACTCCCATTACAATCATAATTACCGGTTTTATCACAGTGCACAACTCTCGCATGAGCGGCTGGGTCACCCCAAAACCGTTGACGGAGCAAGTATTAAAATCGATCTGCTAATTAAGCCTGCCTGTTTGCTGTAAACTCAATTGCACGTTTTATGCCCCGGCCATTGATCCGATAGCAGTAATGACATTTTACAGCAATCATCTGTGTCTAAACGTCACATCGGCGTGTCTGAAAATGCACGGCAAGTGAAATCCATTCATATGGAATATCGTATAATAGCATATGGTGTCTGTCAATGAAGAGAGCCAACATGCAAAGAATAGGGCTTGATTTGAAAAAAAAAAAAACATATGTTAATATCCCCAGGGGATTAGCATTTTGGAAAATAAAAGCCATGAAAAACAGACCCTCATGAGCACACTTAAAAACTATCTTGACTGAAGTACCTGCAGGGCTGTGATTTGTAAAGTGCCGTTTTCCATTAGGCTAATGCGCTCGTCATTGCCCAGGATTCTCTGGCCGTCGCGCTCCCATTGGATGCTCGGAAGAGGGTTGCCCATCACGTGGCACTGCAATTGGGCGGTGGTGCCTGGAACGAGCGTCTGGTTGGCCGGTCCTTGGCGGATGATGGGAGGGATCCGGTCGGATGGGGCTAAGGGTGAAGAGAATGAGAGAGGCGTGGGCCACAAGAACCAAATTTGCATGTAACACCACCATATCACTCACCTCGTTCAAATAATACACAAGAGATTGTTGAAAAAGACACACTATGAATTATGCTCTTTGAGATTCCGAGAGTAACATGATGGTAAAATACAATATCATTGTGCAATATGACATATAATGACAAAAACAAATACAATAACTAAAAAAAAGTATCAAACGTCCAGTGCTAAATTCATCTGTGCACCGATGCATTCAGCAAAAGTTAAAGTGAAAAAAAATAATTTAAATCACTGAATTTAACTGGCCATTTGTTTCGCACTCTTATAGCCTGCCAAACAGAAAAGATCAGCAATTCATCTGATTTTAATTAGATCAATGACACAGGCCTCCAGATGTCATTTGATTGAGTTGTAGTGCAGCTATAAACTCTTTTTGAAATGAATGTATAATGTTATTGCATAGTGGAACTAAGCCAATTGCACTGTAACACCTTTAGCATGCTGCGTTGTGTTATAATAAAATTTAGGGATGCTCAGATCATGATTTTTGAGGCCGATCACCGATCGCTGATCACAGAAAGCAGTATCTGCCGATACCGATCACTGATACCGATCTTTTTAAAGCCTTCTTTTTATAATTGATAACTATTTATAGTGATACTTCAATCAGGATTTTTAGACATTTATTCAGGGCCTGAATTTCATTTTTGAAAATGGGGGAAATTCCCCTCTGAGGTGACTCTTGTGAGAGGAGAAGCAGCTTTCACACAGGAGTCCGCTACTGATCCGTGGCTGTTTACCACAAACACAACTTTTATTCCAACATTATAATCATAAAATTATTCAGTGCTTGTATCACAGCAAAAATAGACTCGGTGCGGAAACGATCTATGCACTGCTGCAGACGCACCGCTCCTGAACGCACTGCCGTGTGCAGTGTGAATGCTTTAATCCGTTAACATGAGCGCGGAAAAAATACGCACCACACACCACGCATGTAATCCATGCAAACAGAGTAACGTGAACCTGGCATTATGTGTGTGCGCTGCAGGTGTGCATGAGCGCACGGTCTACAGGAGAGTGCGCGAGCGCTGAATGGTTAAACACTGGCAAGAATTAAAAAATAATGCAAAAACTTTACTTTACTTGTATAAACTTTAGTGACGGTGACACTGCCTCGATTGTGCAAGTGACAATTCCTTTGTCAACTGTGCAGCGTGCAGCTCGCTTATTGACAGACGCAATGTGGTGAAGCCATTTGCGTATTATGAGAGAGAAAGAGTGAGAGCGCGCGCAGTGATTCACTCACGCTGTTTGTGAAATTACGTCTCACGCAAGGTTTTCAAATTACTTTGTAAGTTATTTAATGAAGAAATATTGAACTTATTGAAGAGTACCTCACCTTCAGCATTATAATTATTTCACCCACGCCGGACAGAGACTGAGACATGCTGCATGTCGTGCCAAACCTCTCACGGCAGCGTCATCAGCTTGAGATCGGCCTTTTAGAGACCGCCGATCAATCATCCCAACGTGATTATCGGCCGATAATGATCGGTAGCCGATCAATCGGAGCACCCCTAATAAAATTATTCTGTGCTTTTAAGCTTGCTGTACAACATTTATGGGTCAATAACTGATAAAGATGGATCTACTCTAAAGCTGAATGAATTGGGGAAAATTTCCCCAAGAAGATTATGCAGTTTTTAGGAAATCATCAGTGGTGGAGGTGTTCAGACTAATGCTGTGCTCCATTCAAAGCTGGATGTGGTATATTGTAATACCTATGTCATACCCTTGTCATTATACAAATGTATGTCCTCATTTGTCACAAAAACGCGCGCACACACACACACACACACACATACTGTACAAAAGTACTAATAGGAGTAAAGTAATAATCCAGTGAGATTTTTGTATGCACAAGGAGTCTGACAACAGCCAGTGCTGCACACAGAGATCTGATCTCACCATCATCCAGTCCGTCTGGGATTACATGAAGAATCAGAAAAAAATGGAGACAGACTAAATCCAGAAGAACTGTGGTAACATCTCCAAGACACTTCAAGAAACATACCTATGTGCAAGTGTACCTTGGACAAAAGCTGTTTTAAACAAAAAGGGTGGTCGCAACAAATGTTGATTTGATTTAGTTAATTGATAAATAAAATCTGTTTATGACATTATTTTTAAAAGCATCCTCACTTTACAGCATTTTTACACAAGTGCCTAAAACTTTTCACAGTACTGAAGCTTTGTAGGAAGGTTTACGCACACACACACACAGGTTTGTTTTTTGTGAAAAGTGGGGACATCCCATAGGCGTTATGGTTTTTCTACTGTACAGACCGTATATTCTATTGCCCTACACCAACCCTACCCCTAAACCTACCCCTCACAGGAAACTTTGTGCTATTTCAGATTTTCAATACACTCCATTCTGTGTGATTTATATGCGTTTTGAAAAGTGGGGACATGGGGTAATGTCCTGAAAAGTCACCTTCTCCTTGTAATACCTATGTCATACCCTTGTCATTATACAAATGTATGTCCTCATTTGTCACAAAAACGCGCGCACACACACACACACACACACATACTGTACAAAAGTACTAATAGGAGTAAAGTAATAATCCAGTGAGATTTTTGTATGCACAAGGAGTCTGACAACAGCCAGTGCTGCACACAGAGATCTGATCTCACCATCATCCAGTCCGTCTGGGATTACATGAAGAATCAGAAAAAAATGGAGACAGACTAAATCCAGAAGAACTGTGGTAACATCTCCAAGACACTTCAAGAAACATACCTATGTGCAAGTGTACCTTGGACAAAAGCTGTTTTAAACAAAAAGGGTGGTCGCAACAAATGTTGATTTGATTTAGTTAATTGATAAATAAAATCTGTTTATGACATTATTTTTAAAAGCATCCTCACTTTACAGCATTTTTACACAAGTGCCTAAAACTTTTCACAGTACTGAAGCTTTGTAGGAAGGTTTCTTCAAGCATCTTGGAGACATTGCCACAGTTCTTCTGGATTTAGTCTGCCTCAGTTTTTCTGTTTCTTCTTGTAATCCTTCATGTAAAAAAAATCTCACTGTATTATTACAATTAATGGCAAAAGGAATGTTTGGAAATGTAAACTGATATTTTCTACTGACAAAAAATATATATATTTTCTGATATTTTCTACTGCTGGAAAAATTTCAACATAAATATTAAGCAGCAAATCTGTTTTCAACATTGATAATAATAAGAAATGTTTCTTGAGCAGCAAATTAGCATAATTAGAAACATTTCTGAAGGACCATATGACACTGAAGACTGGAGTAATGATGCTGAAAAGGAATCACATCACAGGGATAAATTACATAAAACAGAAACCAGTTATTTTAAATTGTAATATTTTACAATGATACAATAGAACTGTTTTTAATGTATTTTCAACCAAATAAATGCAGCCTTCTTTCACAAACATGAAAAAATCTTACCAGACCAAAGCTTGGTATGGTAATGTAATGGCTTGAAATGGCTTTAAAAAATATTTTTAAATACTTTTTTTTTTTTAAATGAAAGCATGAAATCATGTAAAGCTATAAAGAAACTGTAATTTATGTAAGATTATTTCCACAGTCTACATTAATGATCATATTTATGTGACCATGTGCATATACCTCTAATGTATGTAACAGCATTGAATGAAAAAAAAAAGGCATTTTACTGCACTTTTCCACACAGGTAGTTGTAAATATTTTTCAGGTTGAAAGGTATGTGGCAATATAGCATGTAAAATGCACAATAATGCTTTTCAACACGGCACTCTAGAATAATTACAGTAGCCTGTGTTCTTCTACAATTTATTCTTCCATTTCCTGTAGTTCAGCTGCATCTCCTTCTATAGACAAATGTGATGGCTTAACACCGCCGTGTTTCCATTAATAATTTATTATTTGTTTGTCTAGAACTGAAAAACCTACTGTCTGTTGACCTAAGCGAGGAGAAAAGTCCATAGATAAATAATTGACAATTCGGTTACTTTAGCATCCTCATTTGGAAAAACAAGGACCCGGGAAAGGAAGCCTGCATCTCTGACATTTTCCCTCCACTGCGGTAAGAAAAAGAAAAGACCATAAGGTCAGAAAGAAGACGAGGGCCGTATTGCTCAAACAAAACCGTGTTGTGTTTCTACGTGATGTGAAATTCATAGGCACGAGAACCACGTCCTTGGGAGCAGTGACCCTGTGCCGCACATGTCTTCCATAGATCATTTCACTGTGTATCATGTAAGAACATTACAGCAAACATCAGTCAGATGATGCCAACATGCCAGGGTCATCATCCTTAGAGGCCACTACAGGCACAGGGGTTTCTGGGAAATGTGATTATATTTCATAAGTCAGATTTTTTTTTAGCAAACCTACAGCAGACTGTGCAGATATTGGACTCTTGGTGAAGGTTTTTCATGTACATGCGCACACACGTGAAGTACACATAACACAGTTTATCCTGTTACCAGGGAGCATGATAGAGGCGGCATATGTTCCTGGGGTTATTTGCATAGCTCGATTGTGCCCTGTCCTTTCTGATTACGTCTCCAGAGCTTCCTGCTGTTCTCCCATTTGCAGAACGCAGAAATTTTAATTTGGGGCGGCTTTGAAGACTTTTTAATTTATTTTGGTTTAGAGCAAAAAGGCTATGGCGGGCGAAGCGGCAATTTGTTTAAACGCAAACAAAAAATCTTTGTTATAAGGCCTCACACAAGCAATTCAATTACATGTACAGTTCTGGACCTTTAATGTAGTTAGATTGATATTAAAATATCAATACACGCCAACCGCCGGTGTTTGATGTAGCTGGTGGGGGTATATGAAAGAGCAACTGTATGTGTGTGTGTCCAAAGCTAGTTTAAAGTATTTACTCACTGCTTTCCACCTCCAGCAGGGCTTTGGTCAAGATGCTGCCCGCCACACTGATGGCCTGACAGATGTAGTACCCAGAATCCTCGCTGTGCACATCTGTAATGGTCAGCTCTCCGCTTAACGACACGGAAAAACGGCCTGACTGTGAAGGTGGCTGACTGGGAAACAGCAGGACCTGTTCAAATCAACAAATACTGTTAAAACAACAACAACAACAACAACAACAACAACAAAAAGACTAAACACGATAAATCACATTTAAAGTTGATGATGTTTAGCTATATAGCTCAGATAGATAACTCAGAAATAGATTAACTCATAAAAGACCAATATAAAACTTATTCATTGTTTTCTTTTTTACAAAAAAATAATCACAGTCCCACCTAAATCTGATTGGACAAGTTATTTGAATAGCAGATAAAACGCCAGCATACGTCAGTTAAACTCTATACTAATGCATCAACTATAAACAGTGTTGGGCAAGTTACTCTGAAAATGTAATCAAATTACTGATTACTGATTACTCCTTTTAAAAGTAATCACGTTACTGTTCTGATTACTTTATTTCAAAAGTAATTAGTAACGAGTTACATTACTAGTTACATTACTTTTTTCTCCATGAAATTTATTAAATCCAAGCATACATGCTCCCGATAAATATTTGTTATTAAAGCATCAACATTCACAGAACACTGTTATTTTTAACTAAAGCAAGCGGCTGCTGCGTGCATGGTTTGGCATGGCAGAATGCCAGCAAAGAGCGCTGCATTTATAATCTCTAAAAGACATCTCAGTTCATCGCAATCTCACAAATCTCTGTTATAACACAATAAATATATGCATAATGAATCTTTCATAATGTCTACAATTCGTGTGTTATAATGAGAGGATTCGTGAGCACGCAAATTTCAGTACTGCATTGCTCAACGCTGCAAACACGTGTTATAGCCTAAATAGAAACTCTGCATACGCTTGCACCTGTTAATCGTTTATATTTGATATTATTTCATGTTGCTTTTGTGCAATAGATGAATAACAATTTATTTGTTTTAGATATTTTATGTTTAGATATTTCTATTTTGCGGGAGTCCCTAAGTTACTAAGTAATGCGTTACTGCCCAACACTGACTATAAACAGGCTAGAGTTTGACTATTATAATTAATACATTTAATTATATTCTTACATTTTTTTTAAATTACAGATTAAAATTATATTTATAATTTTTTATTTTGTTATAAATAATATATTAACATTATGTGATATTAATAGCATATGTCAATATTACAATTTGTTAAAATGTATTAAAATGATCATTTATATGATATGCAATAACTCTTTATAGACTGTGTATTTATTTATTTAAATTTGTTTTATTTTTACAATATGAAATATGATAAACCAGTATGTATTCACTTATAAACATTTTATTACCGTTATCTTATAAAAACAATAACTCTGTGTATTTTTTATTTATTTAAATGTGTTTTATTTTTACCATATGAAATATGATAACCAATATGTATTCACTTTTATCATATAAACATTTTACTGCTGTTGTTTTATTAAATCAAATAATTCACTCTAGCCTGTTAGCAAACATGATTTTACCATGTTCAACACCCTTAACCACAGTAAAATCATTTTAACATGCAGCCTCTTGTGGCATATTGCTTTACTGTTCGTGACTGATACAAACTACAAATATATAAAAAAAAGGATATGGGATAATCAGTCCGCTGATATAACTGATGAATGGAATTGAATAGAACATCACTATGCATTCAATGTGATACTCGGGTATAAATTTAGTTGACTGCTGAGATTCACGTCCACAAATGGGCCAAACAATAGCTGCAATATCTCAGCTGGTGTTTTAGAGAGGGGGGTAAGGAAGAATGCCAGATACACAAAAAACAAGGCCGAAGGATTTTAAGGAGTCTTCCTCCTTTAGCATGAGGCTGCAACACTGACAGCTGCCCTATTGTTCCTATTTGGCAGTGTGTGTGTCACCGTTTCATTTTTGGGGATAATCCAGTGACCCCCTCACCCCAGCCCTCTGGCTCTGACTGGACTCACCCTCATCCTCAGTTCTGTTCTATATCCACTGACCTCAAAGATCGGCCACACATGCACACACAGAAAAACAAAGAATAGACGAGAGATTAACCGGAGAAGAGTTCATGGCCTGGTGTACAGCGGATATTTGATCACCTCTGGCCTATGACACACAAAAAAAAGAAGGATGAAGGGATATAAGAAAGGATGGAGGGAGGGATATGGGAACTGGCTTCCTTCTTCCGAGTGCTTTAGAACAACCAGAGGCTTATATCTTCATTTCTTCGGCTGTGCTTTATTAATAGGGACATGAGTGTGTTATCTAGCTGGGCCCAGGGACATCTTCTATCCTCCTCTGACCCAATGAGGAGACACGAATGTGAACAAGCTCCTCCAGAAACCTCAGAGTTTCTTCTAACCCGGTGAATGGCCTGTCACCAGTATCTAAACTGGCTGCAAGGCATCCTCTCTCTGTTTCTTTCTCTTTGTCTGACTCTGACTCTGAAACCCTTTGAAAAAAAAAACTGTAGTTCTTCTTGCTTCTTATAATGTTACACTGAATAAAAATAAATAAATTTGTTTTTTATGACCCAGGCAAATGACCTGGACATTTCATGAGATTTACCTACTGTACATACAGATTTCATAAAAACACACAACACTGATTCGAGTTCAGTTATGCATGATCAGCTGTCAAATACAGTGTATGTACTGTCACTTGTAATTATATGTTTGCTGTCATGTCAGCAAACATATGATTACAAGTGACAATACTCATGATTCAAAGCCAGACAGCCAGACATTTGTTTTCAGAGCAAAAGTGCTTCTCGAGAAACTCATCCTCCAGGTGAGATCAGCTGAATAATGAAAAATAAATCCATCAGATTCCCAGCCTATATGGGCACTAGACTTGCCTTCCCACTCACAATCTTAGAAGTGTCACTCACAGATCCACAGTGTGCTAACATCTTGCATAATAATACATATCGAGTGACCTCAAAAAGAATTAGGACAGTCTGGTCACACATTAAAAAAAAATGTATTAGCATTACACAAAAATAAAGGTAGCAAAAAAAATAAAAATAAAAAAAGTGATCGCATTACACTTTTGAAACAGTATTTAACCAACTGGTCTCAAGATGATTTTTAATGGATGTTTGGATTTTTTTTCTTTACACTATCTACTATCTTATTCATTTTTATAATTTCATTTAAATAGTGTAGCTTAAGTGTCAAAATATTTTGAGCCCACGGTAAAAACAACAGTAAGCTAGACTTTATTCATATTTTTTATTTGAATTTTCACACTCCGTTTTCTATGAATTTCAGCATGGCCAAACCCATCATTAAGAGATTCAATTTAGTCTTTTAGTCTTTGATTCCTTTCAAAACAATACTTTGTTTTTTTTACTAATATATTTAGTCACTACCCTAGAGTTTCAACCGAAAGTATTCGGCAGATACCGTGACGTGTTTTGACACTGACTGTAAGGGTTCCCCGGCGTGCATCTGTGTACTGCTGTCTCTTACCTGACTGCCTTCTTTCTGCCAGAACACAGCAGGAGGGGGATTTCCCTTCGTTCCACAAAGAAAAGTGACAGTACGGCCTTGGGCAGAGATCTGATCCCGTGGACGCACCACGATCTGAGGAGGAACTGAAGAGGAGAAAAGAAACTTATGAAGCTGCAGATCCACACACAACAAATCAAGACCCTATAGAGCCTATATGAGCTTCTGGAATGTTCTGCTATCTATATAACTCCTCCAAGGTGAGACAATCCTACAGTTACACAGTCTGGCAGTTTTGTTTAGTCTAAACTTGAGTCTCCCAAGGAGAAGAACTGTGAGTGTGTTAGTACTGCTGGTGGCATGCAGTAAAGCTGTCATAGCTGATATTGTACATAGTTCCACATTCTGGTACCAGTTCTGCACAAGAAGATAAGGTTAGTGTAGAGTGTCTTTACTATGCAAACAGCACTCTGGAGCTATGAAGTCTAGTGAGGTCATACAGTAACCCTCACTATATTTAGCTGAAAATATGTAACAAAACCAACACTGAACACCTTTACCCATAAACAGTCAGGATTTGCTCTGAAAAGCATGACCAAAACTAATCCACATCACATTTTAGGACTGCTTTGACACAAAGCAGGGCTTTTGAAAACTCAAGTAGGGCTATAACCAAATACATAGAACTACTGAAGGCTGAAGTTTCAGTGCTGGTCTTTCTGAGCAGAGAGATGGATATAAAGAGCTTAATTATTATGAAAGTTTTTTCTTCTCTGTGCCTGCAGAGATACTTTAAAGTACATGATAGCACATCTGACGCAGTGCTGAAGAGCCCTTATCTTGTGGGGGATATGCAGGCGTATCGAGAGCAAATATACATTTATATATTAGTAATCTGGCCTCTTTCGCCTAATGTACATTTTCTGTCCATTAATGAGGGTCTGGATATAAATGAGGACCTATCAAACTCCCAAGAGCATCATTGGGTGGCCAATGGGTTTGTCTCATCTATCTCTCAGCGGATCCATTCCTCCATCTCGTTCACTTTCTCTTTCTCAATCTCTTTGATGAGACCTTGTTGGCTTTCTTTCTGCTGCGGCTGCTTGGTTCTTGCCTTTAGTGTGAGTTTGATCAATGGTTGTTCGTGATGGATGCTAATCTGCTGGTCTTATCTGCCCTGCAGCCATCTATCTACCCAGCAACATCACGAGGCCTTGAACAGTTTCAACCCAGAACCAACACATTTTGTGTGTGTGTGTGTGTACTGAATTAAATCACTTAAATCCAGTTGAAATGTGTTAAAAATAATGCAATTTTTAAAATGTTCAGGGCTCGACAATAAGGACTGCCCAATGGCCCGAGCTGCCTGAACGGGCAAATACATACAAAACAAAAGTATGTAAAAATACCGGTCCTGGCAAGTAACTTTGTAGCTTTAACAATGATTAATCTATATTGAATTTATACACTGGAGTACAGATGCACCAATCTACCGGACATTTTTTGTTTTATTTCAGACTATCTTCTGTTCCGTGCTTGCACAAAAACTGCACTGCAATCATTTTCCCAATGGCCATTTGTGTGGAAATATTACGTTATTATTATACTTAGTCTGTAAACGCCTATTAACAGAGGCCAGAGATGCTGAAGACGGACACAAAGAGGAGAAAATACTGTAGCAGGCAGAACAAGATCACTGTTCACTTATGCGCAAAATATAGGAAGAAAATCCATACATTGAATTTTATATGAATGTGTTTCTGAGGGGAACGGAACTGACT
>NW_015639527.1:592724-602060 GCF_001515625.1 Sinocyclocheilus rhinocerous | reverse complement strand
TGAAATTATACAGTCTAATATAAATCAAACATTGCACTTTTTTTTTTTCAGTTCATGATTAAAATGCAGTGGTTGCCTCTAATTTCAAATGGCTATGAAAAATCAAGGTGCAATACAGAGTGAAGAATATGCTAATGTTATTTTTTTTTTATTTCTGTACCTGAACATCTACAAACATAAAAACCTAAAGCATCATTTAATTTCTATGTTTGGGCTATAGGCCTATATTTAATTATGCTATTACTTGTAATTTGTTCATTTGTTCTTATTTACTGGCTGTCACTTGTCTTTAATAATGTTTAAACTTTATATTTATGTTTATTTTTGGCTAGGGATTTTTGCTGTGGTATCGAAATTGAAATAGAGAATTGTAACATCTAAATGGTATCTAAAATATTGGTGTCATATAAGCTTATTTATTAGAATACAAGATAACAGATCAAAAACAATAACAGCAACTATTTTATTTTTGCAGCAGGGCCAGTGAAAATGTTGGCAGGGCAAGTAAAAATTGTAACCACTGGCCCGACCGGGCCAGTAGAAAAAATCCTTAGCGTTGATCCCTGAATGTTGCTTGAGACCTGTGTTCACTTTCGTTCTGAATATCTGTTTTTTTCATATGCAAGAAATGTGCCTGAATGAGGTCAAATGAATCCAAAAGAGTTAAGACTTGCTAGTCGATTAGTTGTACTCAAAAATATGTAGTCTTGCATATTTTTCCCACTTATCTGTCTTTTTTTGCGGATGGATGGATGGATGTTCAGTATATTCCACTTCCTGTCATTTCAATTCAACTTCCTGTGAGGTGTGGCCATTTCAATTCAAATTCTCACTCATCGATTGAAAGGAAGCCAATTCTTCCGTTTTTAATTGTGCCCAACCCTGATACTGTAGGAATATTAGTTTCCATATTAGTAGAGGATGCTACATGATAGACGGGGTTTGGAATTTTAGCGTCGACGGTGGAATATAAATTAAACTGATGATCGGCCTTCAGTTGTTGGAGCTCGGCTGGGCTGATGGGTATTGATTATTTCCGTGCTATTGCCCTTCATCAGACGCCTGTGAATGTGCAATGCTGTCACCTTTAACCTTCACCGGCTAATTGATTTCTCATCCTCCTTCCCACTCCTGTGCATTTCACACACGATTAGAGTGACGCGTCAGCTCTGACGACACGCATTTATACTCAGGAAGGTCTTTCTCCTTTAGCTCACCTTAAATTTCCCACTAATTCATCAAGCTGAAGGGTTGATAGCGTTTGTTCCTTCCCTACTAATGCGCCTAACAAACTGAACTCTATTTGTCTCACGATCTACCTCAATCACTCTTTTATTTCACCCCACCCCACTGGCTTAGTCTCTCCTTTTTCTATTTCTTTTTGTCTCTTTCATTACAAAAGTTAAATACAATCCAAAAGATGCAATCTGCATCAATGCAGCTGTCTCAGATCAATTTTCTGATTGGCTCCCTGCCTGCCTGCTGGCTTTTTCTCGTAGACTCTGTCGTTGAACGTAGGTTGCATCACAGCTTGGAGGCGACAGGCATGTTGAAACAGAACAAGGCCCAATAGGGAGCCTGGCCACAGGGGTCATTGAGGTTGCTGTCCAGAGGTCAAGCAGGAGCCATATCGCTGACCCTGGAGGTCAAATCTGAAACACATCCCTTGTCGCTATAATTTGGGACACTAGTATAGAGATACCTCAAAGCAAACTGGAGAGGTAATGATACCAATTTCCAATTCCCTTTGCATTATTGACTGTATTTCTAACCTGGGCTGAAGCAAGGACTGAAATATTGACTTAATGATATGTAATACCTCTCTCTCTCTAAATATACAAAAATGAATATATATGACTGTGAATATATATGGGGAAAATGAGATGTTACTGAAACACACGCTGTCTCAAGGGATTTCACTCTAAAAATATGTAGCAACAAGAAGAGAAAGCAACAGAATGTGCCTTAGGCTGTGATAAATAATTACCAGTTAAAACAACATTACAGAAACAGCATGGAGTTTTGAGAGAATGGAGGTGTCATATGCATGCTAATGTGGTATGACAGGGAGAAGATTTAGGGAAAGGATTTAAAATATACATAATACCTCTACCACCACCAAACAGGCCACGCTTTTCGAAGACAAATCAAGTGGATGAGAATGCCAGCTCTTTGAAATATGGGCCAAATAATAAATATAATATAATAAAAATAATAACTTTGCAAATATATATATATATATATATATATATATATATGTATAACTGCTGTCAAATCAATCGTAATCGTAAAAGTTTGTTTTTACATAATACATGTGTGCCATTACCTTAAACTGTTAATTTGTGAAATAAACATTACTTGGACACATTGACTTCTGATAACAGATCACTCTAAATTGTAATGTAGACACATGCATTTTCTGTAAAGCTGCATTGAAACAATGTGTATTATGAAAAGCGCTATACAAATACATTTAAATTGAATTGAATGTGTGTGTACTGTTTATATTTCTATGTATATATAAATACACACACATACATTTATATATTTAAGAATCTCTCTCTCTCTCTCTCTATATATATATATATATATATAAAACGATGCTACAACTATTACTACTACTAATACTAATAATAGAAGTACCATATTTTCAGTTAAATAAAAAAAATGGCTGATGCTTTCAAGTACTGAATAAAATACACAGTACACAGTACACAACACAAAAATACACAAATGAATACTTTAAGTAAAGGCACAATAAATTGATCAAAAGTGTAATGATAATAATAATAATAATAATATTAACAAAATAATGTTAAAAAAATAATAATGTTAACAAAATGTTAACAAAATAATATTAATAAAATTGGTTATTAATATTATTGCCAGGGATAAAAATAAACTGTAACTGCCTACTTTAAGTCTCTTCCTCAAAATGTCACAGATGATAGAAACAATAACATAAAAAAATCTTTACTACTGCTACTATAATAATAATAATAATAGTAATAATAAAACTTTTATACTTTCCACTTTATTTTATTATTAAATTATTATAATGGATAAACATTCATTTATCTTCTAAAGTTAGATAGGGAGGGAAAAAACATAACTGCTCAGCCATAAAATCAACTACAACTATTCCAAATTATAGATAGAATGCCATCTGTTAAGATATCTATAAGTCTTTCTGGACATCTCTTCCTCGAAGTATCACAGATGGTGTATTTAACAGAATAGCAGTAGACAGAGCTGTGAAGGTGCCACACTGGCTGGCTGGCTAGTGACAGGTCAAAAGTGTCAGCCACTCACATAGGCTAAACAAAAGTGCTGAAGCTAAAAATTATTCATGGAACTTCATTTCCTCCCAAGATGGACCACAACACGCACAAGGATCTGACACCTTCACGCTCCCTCTGGGAGAGTTAGTGGTTAGTGAATACACAGCCACAAACTCGTAAGCAGATTCATCGCCAACAAAACGTGTCTTCAAACATTGCGTCTATCCCCAGAGGGACTTGCCATGACAGGCAGTTGTCAGCGTCGAACAGTGAAGCAGACAGAAAGTGTGGAAGGGCCATGCTTCAGTGCTCAGCGCTGCAATTAAAACCCCCTACATGCAATTAATACAGTCTTTAGAGTGTAACCGATTAAACGCTTTACAGCATTGCAGGTTATCTACACCAATACAGGGCATATGTTTACAATGCCTAGCTGAGCAGCCGTTTCTGTCCGGCAAGACCTGCCAAATTCATACGCTGTATATTTACTGCATAATCAAAACGAGAGCGTCATCTGCATAAATGCGGTTTCTCAGAGAGCTTGTGCTGTTTTAAATACTCCCCCTTGAGGATACAGTAATATGCATGGGCTAAGATCAGTCCTGTCAGAGTTTGGAATAGGACCCACTTTTTTTTAGGACAGCTTAAAATGAGCACAGTTGGAGAAGCGCCTCAGTGCATTGGGATTAATCTGGTGTAAATCGCTGCTACGTGGGTTTATTTCATATTTATTGTCTCAGCTCTTAGACATGCAAATGAAGAGGGCAGTTGAGGAAACATGCCGTGGATTATTTCATGACGCTGTGCAAATGATGAAACGAATCCGTCATCTTTAGTGGAAAGAAGACAGAATCTCTTCCTGTTTCTCCCTCGCACAAAGTCTAACTAATCTAACCCAGTGTGTATTAAACGTCTGGCTTTTCCACTGAATACAGAATGTTCTGACATACTTATCTGGCTTAGAAGCCTAAAACTAAGTTAATTTTATAACTGTTGCAAAACCCAAAATCTAGCTTTTCACTGTCTACATAGGCATCTACTTTTAAGAATGTGTGAAAAACGCAAGTTGATTTCAATAGTCTAGCATGTTGCTAACAACTTGATGCTCTGATAGGCACAAAGAAATTACATAGACACAAATATTAAGTATTTTATTTTCAATTAGATAACCTCTTTTGTATTGATATTTTCCAGTACTGAATAAAATACACTTGAAAAGGCTTATTGCAATGCTTTCTGGGATTGCCTTGTACACTACTTTTCAGAAGAAATTAATTTTTTTTGAAAGAAATTAATACTTTTTTTTAAAGCAAGGACGTGTTAAATTGATCAAAAGTGAAAGACTTTTACATTGATGCAAAAAAAAATATTTCATATAAATGCTGTTCTTTCTATTATATTTATTAATGAATAAATTTATCACAGTTTCCACAAAACTATTAAACAGCATTTTTCAATATTTTCAACATTGATAATAATAAGAATTGTTATTTGAGCACCAAATCAGCATATTAAAATGATTTCTGAAGGATCATGTAACACTGAAGTATGGAGTAACAGCTGCTGAAAATTCAGCATATCCTAACAAATTAATAAATTTAATTTTAATATTTATATTATAATAGGAAACAGAAATGCCAACTCAAATTATAATAATTATAATATTATAATTAGAATAATAGCATTCAATTCTAAACTACTATTTTTACTGTATTTTTGCTCAAATAAATGCAGCCTTGGTAACTAGTTGTGTCCTCTTTTGGAAGGCCAAACAAAGTAGTTTCGCTTTCACAACGAAACACAGCGTCACACACGGCGGCTTTAAGTGAGCGGTGGTCGGCGGCTAGAGTGAGGGGAGGCCACGGGCTAGAGTGAGCGTGGCCGGCGGTTTCGACGAAGGAGTGGCCTGTGGGCTTTCGGCAACCACATGTGACGACCCCGGGCTGGACTCCGCTTCGTCCACGGTGAAAGCCGATCTGGCGATCCACAGCGCGAAGTTGTAGTATTTCCTCAGCGACCAGCACGGATCAGCTCTAGGCACGACGAAGCGGATATCGTCCTCTTTTGGAAGACCAAACAAAGTAGTTTCGCTTTCACAACGAAACACAGAGTCTTCACGACATGGCGGCATCAACAATACTACAGCGAGAATAAAAGTTACGCCTTCTTTCTTTCCGTGAACATTTGGGCGGCGTTATGCAAATCTTCCCACATCGTGACGTAGACATGTGGGGGCGTGTTAGAACGAGCCGTTTTAGGTAGGCGTGGTTGACTCTTAACTTTTATAAAGAATATCTCTTTGGATTTGAGACTTTAGTCTTTGCAACTTTACAGATCTTCTTTATGCACCAAGAGCTTGTAACACTTCAAAGAGAAAGGAAAAATTTAAATCACATCATATGACCCCTTTAATAGTGAGAATTGGTCCCTATACTAAAGTGTTACCAAATCATCAAATTCTACACAGAATCTTTCTAAAACTGGAAATATATTTTTTTATTTTTTAAAGACTTGCCTTGAGCTATTTATAACAAACCTCTGAGCAATACAATTTTCCTTTAGGTACTGTTTGCAACAGCTTTGACATTGACTTCTTTGCCTAAAAATGTTGCCTAGGTGGGCAGCTCACTAGGTTTTGGATGATATTCTTTGTCAGGCTAAACAAAAAAATACCACAAAAACAGTTTGAGTAGCTCTAAAAGTACATTTCCCAAACTTCCATTTAAATGTAACTCATCCAAGACACAACTAACAAAAGAGAAAATAAAAGCACCAAAGACCCAAGTCGGGTTGTATGAAAACTACCACCCTGCAGGGAACGGTTTCCTTTTACCCCCTTTAAAAAGGAGTAGTACGCCCTTGCTTGCCTCTGAAAGCATGTTCTTTCTTTCATTCTGTTTGTCTGTCTGTCGGTCTGTCTGGCTAACACTGAAGATCTCTGTCAGCATCAGATATAGTTGTTCCCACTTGTGAAAAAGCAGTGTTTTTCCTTGACAGAAATAACATATCTGGAAATTACTTCTCGGTCACATGTACTCCTCATTGTGCCTTAAGTTAAATACAGCTCCTGCAAGAAAAACAAAGTAAGTGGTATAAAATTCGATTTCTAAAAAAGCCAAAAGTGAGAGTGTTTATTTTATGCTATTTATGAACACTTTTAAGGGTAAAACTATTGTAGGCTTGGTGACTCCGCAGGGCTTCAAAGCCAAACCCAAGAGGTTTCTGCTGACAATATGGAGTTGTTCTAGCTAACTGACCGGCCCACACAGCACAAAACCATTGTGGAAAAAAATCAGTTCCAGATCCCTCAGATCTTCTAGACCTCACATCCACTGATGCATTATGGGCACTACAGCGGTAATGTTCAAGCTTTGGAGCAGAGGACCTCTTATTCAGTGTCTCTGTAATTTGATCACGCTTTTCTCATAGTCTGGAGTGAAAGGACAGAGGTCACTCCTGCGCTGCGCTAGATAATGAATTTGTAACTCTCCTCAGTAAAGAACATCAAGAGCAGTCAAAAGACAGTCACACTTCAAAAAGCCTCTGAAGTTTCAAATACAGGTACTAGGGATATGCCGGTATCAAATTTTCATGTTGCGATTAATTGCTAATGCTTTTATTACGGTATACGGTATTATCACGGTATTGAAATTAAGTTTAAAAAAAAGTGCTGTCATAATACATTGTTGTGAATTGGTGGGTTTTTGTTAAATGTGAGCCAAAATCATCACAATTAAAAGAACCAAAGACTTAAACTACTTCAGTCCGTGTGCATTGAATTTATTTAATACACGAGTTTCACAAATTGAGTTGAATTACTGAAATAAATTAACTTTTCCACGACATTCTAATTTATTGAGATGCACCTGTATCTGCATTTTCTATGTCATTTGAAAACCAGTATCACTGCTCAGCGTATCTGAGTTAATGAGCTGCACTAGAATAGACACTCATTACTTCTGTATGTAGAGGGATAGTTCAATAGGGTTCCCAATAGGGTTCAGTGTTGTTTTGGACCACACTGATTTTCACTAAATGGACAAAAACAGTTTCTTCAAAATGCCTTCTTTTGTGTTTTGCAGAAGAAGGACACGACATGATGACATGAGGGTGAATAAATAACAATTTTCATATTTGTGAACTGTCCCTTTAAGTAGAATACTTAGGCACAAATGAATGGCCAGCGCAGGGTCTTAAATCTGTCACAAGCAATCACAGCCTCCAAAACATGTGACGCACAACCACACGCATGCAGAGAAATGAAATGGAATGGTACTTACGAGATGGGCCCACTATAATGGAGGTGAGGGTGGAGAGAGAGACAAAAAAAAATGGATAAAAATGAGATGAGTGGACTGGAAAGTTGGATTTTGTTTTGTATTTAGAACATGAAAGAAAAAAATAGTCTGAGTGATTAATGAAACACAAGTGGGATGAAACAACAACGGGAGGCAGTGACAGGAAAAGGAGATGAGGAGGAAGTGATGAGAGAAACTCTAAATTATGTTTCGTCCATGTCATATTGGAATTACCATAATTACAAGATGACTCTGAGCTGTTGACATCCTTGGACTCACAGAAATATTTGTTTCTATGACAACACTCAAAACGCTAAAAAAGATGCATGTGCACTTTTGTGGCTGATGGAATTTGTTTAAAAACACTTCCATATATAAAGATAATACTTACTAGAAATACTTTCATATGTTAATATAATGCTTACTAAAATACTTAAATATAATATCATATATAATACATATAATAATATGTAATACATTAATTTAGCTTTTTATTTTACATTTCATTTGCAATTTATTATTTTTTACAAAATCTTGATCAAAGCACACACTAAGCAACAATGGTTACAATAAAATTATAGATGTTTGTAAGTACTTTCAACTTTCAACTCAATTATACAGCCATTTTGGTTGTTTCTACATGATATTAAAATAAATAAAAAAGTGTAGAAGTCAGAGCTTTCAAAGCAAAATAACAACTAGTAATTTTGAGTTTCGACAAAAACATGAACAGTTTCGCAGTTGGAAAACTCAAAACTATGCTAATTCCAACATGACATGAACAAGAATGAACTTATGTTATAGATTCCTTCTGTCTGACAGTGAAGCCTACAATGTTTCTACAAAGCTGTACTAATAATATTTCACACGTTTCACTCACACGTTGAATCATCTTCCATCAGCTGTCAGGTGAAATCATTCACAGCAAGTGTGCTGCTATAAACATCTATTAAGTGTGTGGAATATTCTTAATGCGTGCATGTTCCCAAGCCCACAGTCATGTTTTATGAAGCAAGATGTGCCTCTAACCAGATGGAATTATGTTAATTGCATCTGGCAGCTTTAAAGAAATGGCTGTTGCCATAGCACTTCACTCCTGTAATCAGCAAAATGCAAGGCCAGCATGTGTGTGTGGGTTCGGGCTAATACAATTCAGACTCGGTTGAGTGTGTGTGAGAAAGATGCTATAGTCAGAGAGAAGAATATAATAGAATTATTGTCAAATCCGTCAGATGTGCTGCTGTGTGGACGTGCATGTGCATGTGTGTGTGTGTGTGTGTGTGTGTGTGTTTGAGAGAGAGTTACTGAGCTAAGCAGCATTTGTGCATCTGCACAGTTGTTGTAACTCACCGTGGACCTGAAGTGTTCCGGATGCTTCGGCTTTGCCCACGCTGTTCTCCGATAAACAGGTGTACGAGCCTTCATCTTCAGCCTTCACCTGAGTAAGGCGCAGGCTGTTTTCGGCACGGATCTCAAACCTGCCAGGAAACACACACATACACACACAACAAGTTATTGTCTAGTTTTTGCCTATAAACTGAGTCCCACCGTTCTCCGTCAGCTGTATCAGCAAAGTTTCGCTATATTGGATTTTAGTGCTGTAACGCTTCAGTGTGATTAACATCTGCTGCTAACAGTGTTCAATGAGATTTAAACTTTTATATACGTATACTATTTCCCAAAATAATTAATAAAAATATGAAATAAAAATATATTAAGTAATGATTTGTATATATATATACTGTATATACAGTATA
>NW_015639527.1:591516-592630 GCF_001515625.1 Sinocyclocheilus rhinocerous | reverse complement strand
ATTATTATTAAAACTGTACTATCGTTATTTTAAATGCAGAATTTATATTTATTCTTTTATTCTTTTATTATGTGTTGAAATAATAATAATAATAAATGTATAATCAATTCAATATATTAAGTAATAATGATATATATATATATATATATACACACAATATTAAACATTTTAATTGAATTCTTTTATCAAATTATATTTATATAATATTTATATAATACATTAAAATTATTATTATTAGTAGTATTATTACTAGCATTATGCATATATTCAATATAAAATAATTAGTAATTGTTTTTTTTTTATTAATTAATTTTTGTCTTTTATCACATTGCTGAAGCCACCATTTTATTGCTTGTGATTGAGTCTCACCTTCCACGAGGCAGTTCTCCTTCCTCTTTCCTCCAGCGTATGGTGGGAGTGGGGTCTCCCTGAACCTCACACTGAAAATCCACTGTGTCATCGGCAAGGACCACCTGATTCACAGGTCTGCGTACAAACATGGGCCGCTCTACCAGAGAAAGAATTCCCAGAGACATCAATGTGAGAGAGATAGAGAGAAAATGAAAGATACAGCATAAAGTAGAATTACAAACCTACCAAACACTACAAGCTCAGCAGGGTCACTGTCCTTCTCTCCAACCATATTAGTGCCGACACACACATACATTCCTGCATCGCTCTTCCTTGTGTTTGAGATCATCAGCTTTCCTCCACGGATCTGTAAGGGAAAAGCACACCAAGATCTGTCAGGGGTACGCATTTATAAAACATCTAAGAGAAAAAGACACTAAAAACTGAGTTGGTCCCCATAGGAAGCCAAACATGCTGTGATGTTTTATGAACATGGTTTCTGGGCTCTGGAAAAACGTAAATACTAAAGCAAAAGCCAGTTTGGTTGTTTATGAAACACTTGACACAGAGAGGATGGCCAAACTGATACATTTAGTAAAAGTGCTTTAATAGCCCATTTAGTCGAGTGGCTGATAAGAGAGTCATAGAACGGACAAAAAGAAAAAGAGACACAAAAAAAAGGGATAGTGTTGTAATGTTGAGAGAACAGATATATATATATATATATATATATTAGGGCTGTCAATCGATTAAAATTTTTAAT
>NW_015639527.1:569568-591374 GCF_001515625.1 Sinocyclocheilus rhinocerous | reverse complement strand
AAACACACTGGAATTAATAATTCACTGAAAACGCAACACGAGTCTCTGTTCTCTCTGCAATCTCTGATGTAATCAGCCTGGTTTCCTTTATATTAGCGCTGTTTTGGACGGATTGTTTGAATGCATTCGCTTACTGGATCATTGGACTGAAAAATTTCCCGGAGTTTAGCGGCTTAAAATCATCTAATCGCAAGCAGAGAAGCAAAATTGGGTTAAAGGGTTAGAATAGAAATTGTGCTTCAGTAACTTTGCGTTAAATTATTTGAACGTGTTAAGGATTGTAAAATTAATCACATGCGTTAACGATGACAGCCCTAATATATATATATATATATATAAATTCCTATTTGTTAGTTTGTGCATGTTTGTTTGAGTTATTAAGAGTAATGTCCTCTCTGAACTTCTTCCTTTGTTTTTCAAAATGTTACCATACATATGTTTTTGCTTCTATTCAAAAGTGATTTGTTTCCACGCTTTGTCAATATTAGATGGAAAAAAATAATAAAGTACATTGAAATTGAGATTCATTCTAGAGTCAATAAAAATGTTATTTTAATGTTACTTTACTCTTTAATATTTTAAGTCTTCAGTGTCACATGATCCTTCAGATATGATGACTTTGTGCTCAAGAAACATTTCTTATCATTATTATCACCAATGTTGAAAACATTGTGCTGCTAAATATTTTTGTGGAAACCATGATGTATATTTTTTTAGGATTCTTTGATAAATAGAACAAGAATGGTATTTATTTGACACGTAGGCCTATTTGAAAATGTATAGAAAGAAAGAAAAAGAGATGAGAGAAATGAGGACATTCACCGTTATCCTCTCATCCTTGTCGTTCACTTTCACATTGTTCCTCTTCCAGGAGATAGTGGGTTCTGGGTGGCCTCGTGGAGGGATGCACTCCATCACTGCCGGCTCCCCTGCTGCCACCACCACATCACTGGGGGTCTGTCGGAAATCATCCCGGAGAACTGAAGAAACCGGGAGAAAAGACTAAAATGATCAGCAACTGGGATTGACGATCACTATAATATCACAATATAATAACTCCACAAACAGCTACACTTTATTGTGCTATGCAGCAACATTTTGGGATATTAGTTTATCGCTTTGCAATCATTTTGTTAGTTGGCTTTCCTGGTTTAATTTGTTTGCAATGTTGTCCTGTTCTCCCCCTGGTCTTAATTTGCTCATTGTCCATGTCAGCCTAATAAATAATGCATTGTTTCCTCTAACACATTACTATGAATAATTAAATCAGTTAGACACTGGCAAAACCACCCTTTTTTGTTACTGATACTGGCAAAAAAAGTCCCAAACAGAACACAAGAATGACAGTGTGTGCAAAAACACATACAGCGCATGCAAACACAAAAATGGCAACATAGGCAATAACCAGCAGCACAAATATCCTTCAATCGACCTTCCTGCACCTTTGTGGCTGATGATATCAGTTCCTCCTCTCAATCTGGATTTCCATTTTATTGCCATTTATCAGATTCCTTAGTGCCAGCACTGCCAATACTTTAAACTGACCAGTGCTTTATCAGCCCCTCAAAATCGTTCTGCAGCTGCACGTTTCCAATTGGTGTTTGTGGCCCAGAGCGAAAGGTCTGCATTCAGATAGAGCGGATGAAGTGGAAGGCTTTCGATATTGTGCTGGATCAGATCCAAAAATGAACCAAACTACGGCTCTCTCACTCAGAACACAATATCCAGAGCTCAGACAGCAAATAAATCCACTGAAATAGGACCCTGTTTTAGTCGGCAAGCCATGAGAGAAGGAAATTTAAAAGTTCCCTTTATAGCCAGAGGGAACAGACTGAACTCGAACACTAAAACAGGCAGCAGACACTAAATAGTGCCTGAAGAAATTCTGCTAGCAAAATCCTATTGTATTTTTTTCATATCTTGATAAATCAGCAATTTCACCTTTCCTTTTTTTCATTCACTAATAATTGCTTTCTGCTTATTCACACAGAACACATTCGCATTTCAATTTCTGTCAGCTTCACAAAAGGAAAAATTTAAAGAAATCCGTTTCTATTCAAAAAGATTAAATTTTGAATATTTTCACAATTTTATATCTCATAATTCTATTTTTTCTTGCAAAAAAAGTTAGAATTCTGAGTTTATATCTCGTAATTCTGACTTTTTTCTTTAAATTCTGTCTGAATTGTGAGAAAAAGTTGCAATAACCTTTATTTTTATCCTGTGGTGGAAGCAAGCTTCCATAGAAATTTTTCATCCTCTTTCTTTATTGATGAATTATTCTAAATGAGGGGGGCGTGTGCCTGCTGTTGGTGATTAGCATAAGACACGCCCATCTCCATATAAAGGTTTACCGCACAACCTCTCAACTCTTCAAATTTATCTCAAGGCCAATAGAAACACAACAAAGCATTTTCATATGGAACATTTTTATGCAAAATGTATCCAAGATGTTTAATACACATTATTTTTCTTACTCTGAAATAAGAAAGACTATTAAATTTCTAATAGACATACTGTGTTTGTGTGTGTGTGTGTGTGTGTGTGTGAAAATAGACAAGTTTTTTTTTATTGAAAAGACTCAAATGGATGGATGGATGAATAAATAAATAAATAAATAAATAAATACATACATAAGTACCACACAGTTGCTCTAGCGTCTCTAGGCCAAGGTGTTTTTCTAATAGACATACTGTGTTTGTGTGTGTGTGTGTGTGTGTGTGTGAAAATAGACAAGTTTTTTTTTATTGAAAAGACTCAAATGGATGGATGGATGAATAAATAAATAAATAAATAAATAAATAAATACATACATAAGTACCACACAGTTGCTCTAGCGTCTCTAGGCTATACAAGGTGTTTAAATACATTTCTCTTATTTTTAGCAAATGTACTTTCCATCCTTTCCCGTTCTCTTTTTCTCTTGACTGACCTGAACCTCTCCAAATTCTGTAATCAAATCAAACTGACAGAGGTCTCATAACAGTCCGAAGGCAGTCATTTCTCTCTTCCCATCCATCTTTTTTCACGCCATCTCTTAACCTGAACACTTCACACGTCTCCTCAAAATCACACAATCTGAAAAGTTTGAGAGCGGAGAGAACTTTTTTGTTACAGCTGAAACCGGCATATCAGAAGTGTTACATAAACTTTCTGAACGCTTCCAAACATAGAGGCAGATTTCTGAAGCTGCGGAGGTTGAACTTTGTGCCATAATTTGCACATCAAGCCCTAACAATGATAAATTAATTACAGAGAGATGATGGGGTAAAATTTTTGCATATTAAACCAGTCCAAGTGGTGGTATCTCAATTGTAGACAGCACTGGTGGGTTTAGCAAAGATCTAGTATGTGTGAAATTTGTATCTGCAAAAATAATTCACAATAATAACTTTGTAACACTTCAAGCCATTAACTGAATATAATGTTTTTTTTTTTAATCTTTGAAAATTATTCAGGTCAAACCATATCTATTGTATATAACAACAAATTAAGCATGTTCACAGTCCCACTGTCCTTAAAATTATCCCATTACACATTAGCATTTTAAGATAAATGTGTATGAGTGTTATGAATACTCTCCTAAATGCAAGACATTAGTCTTATCTGCCAAAATTTATCATTGTCATGCACATAATAGATCGATGGCACCACAGTCAAGGTTTACGGCTTGGAGACACCGTCTGTCCTTCAGCACCGCGAGCGGTTAGTGAGAGTTTGATGCTATCTCAAGGTCTCTAATACCTCTTGATGAGCAGAGGAACTGGAGTGTTTCTGCGGCGGGTCCTCGAGATTACGAATCACAAATCGCTATAGAGGCGCTATGGATCGATATAATGCAAGATTTATTATGGCCAAAACAAACTGAAAAGCCACACATGGACAAAAAACAGCCTGACACCAGTTGGAATCAAATTTGTTTTTGACTATTAATTATGGGTGAGAATTAATTGGTGCATAGGATGTGTTTACGTGGGTGTAAGTGAATCAGCGTGTACGCTTTCACTTTAAGATGGATAATGTACGGCCATTACGTCTAAATTACTGCGCCAATGTCGCTACAATGTCATCGAGGCAGGCTGGAGAGTTTGGTTTGATGAATGAAGCTCTCAGAGCATGTGCTAGTGAATATATATTGTTGATGAATCTAAAGCAGGACAACAGAACAGGCAGATATTAGCGTTAGCTATTTGGGGCGCCCCTCTTTGCACCTCTAATGGATGTCTGTCAGCTGCTGCTGTTTTTATTTCCTTCCCT
The DNA here is from genome assembly GCF_001515625.1 of Sinocyclocheilus rhinocerous. Classification (NCBI taxonomy): domain Eukaryota; kingdom Metazoa; phylum Chordata; class Actinopteri; order Cypriniformes; family Cyprinidae; genus Sinocyclocheilus; species Sinocyclocheilus rhinocerous. The sequence continues at coordinate 587,117 of NW_015639527.1, read as the reverse complement.
TCAAATGTATACGATGGAGTGGCGTCAAGCTTTAATATACATTACATTTCATGAGGATGTCATGGTGAATGATGGTGGCATTCCTGCTTGACAAACATGAGTATAATTGGATGTCTACTGACGTCGCATTTTAAAATAGGAAAAAACTATTAAAAAAACTGTTTAAATTTTTTTTCTCCGTCGTCCACAACGAGTTCCGTCACATCTGTGACACTGGTCAATAGAAGCACAGAAGCTCCTTCGTACATGGTTTTAAACAAGCCTGAAATGGAAAAGAGACAATGGTATCGGTCCTGCTAAGTGGAATTTTACAATAGAGGAAATGTTCGTGGAGCTATGGCAATAATACTCCTGCATTTAAAAAAAAAGTCAAATAAAAACTATTTTACCTCCGTTCTCTTTGACAGTCCATACTGTCCTCTTCATGTAATCCAGATTTGTGTCCACTGTCAGGTTTGCTTTCTTATTTGGGCTTTTCTGATTACAAGACAGGGCAAAACACGCTGTTTGGTAGCCATTGTTTGTTTACGCTCTGTCTAGTCCCACCGTATCAATGACAACACGCACGTCGTTAAAGATGGCAAGCGATGAATGGCCGGGTAGCAATGTGTAGCCTGACATGTTTCTTGTTCACGACACAACAAGATTTTAGGAGTCAAAATCGCATAATCTGACACATTGACTGTCGTAAACGACAAAAAAAATTATGTAGTCTGAACCGGGCTTTAGTTTACTAGCAGTTTTTTCCCCTTTATTTGCAAGAAGAGCAACAACAACATACAAAAAAAACACATGAATAACAGTCATCTTCAGAGGAGTCGTAGTAAAACAATCATACAATCATACAGTCGAGAGCAAAGCAATTGCCAGGAAAAGACAAAAATAGTAATGATAGTAGTAATAAAAATTCGGTCCATGTAATGCCACGTTCTTCAGTGTCCATCTCAAACTGTCTCCCAAGTTAGCTCCCAAATGGGAGAGAAAAGGGTCCCAAGTTTTGTAAAACTGAAATGGTTTGTTTTTAAGGGAAAAAACCTCAAGGCTTCAAATGGCACAATGTCCAATACACCCTTAGTCTACTCTATTGTGTCTTTGTTGGTGGCTTTTCAGAAATCCACTGCAGCAGTATGAAAGTGAAAGTGACGGGACATGTGGCCAAGTATGGTGACCCATACTTGGAATTAGTGCTCTGCATTTATCCCATCCAAAGTGCACACACACAGCAGTGAATACACACACACCGTGAACACACACCCGGAGCAGTGGGCAGCCTTTTTTTTTTTACTGCGGCAAGCAGTTGGGGGTTCGGTGCCTTGCTCAAGGGCACCTCAGTCGTGGTATTGAAGGTGGGAGAGAGCACTGTACATTCACTCCCCCCATCTACAATCCCTGCCGGTACGAGACTCGAACCCACAACCTTTGGGTTACGAGTCCCGACTCTCTAACCATTAGGCCACGACTTCCCCTTGATGTATGCAGACGTATGCAGCATCTGGCAGTAAATAATACAATTTTGAGCAGCTAGATCTTAGAAGATCTCCAGGTGTTATATGAAAGAATCCCTAAAATACAGACCAGTGGGTCAAGGTCCAGAGAGATTCCCAATTTGTTATGTCTATGATGCTTTTAAGAAACAGCATACAAACACATATACGTGTGATCAAACATCAGTAGAATTTAATATTATGCTCAACATAACAATATACAGTGGGTACGGAAAGTATTCAGACCCCCTTAAATTTTTCACTCTTTGTTATATTGCAGCCATTTGCTAAAAAAGGGGGTCTGAATACTTTCCGTACCCACTGTATCTACAGCTATAAAAGCTGTAAGGGTTTATAACAGCAATATATATATATATATATATATATATATATAAAACCCCCCTTAATCATGGTAAAATAACTGTGCTGCGTGTCCTCTCATGGCTTATTGCTTTATTAGACGCCAAAACAACATCAGTAATGTTTTCAAAGCAAGTCTTAAACATCTTCACAAGATTTTAGTCAGCAGGGCACTGAGCGTTAGTCGAATCTATTTGAGCAAGTTTGAATCCCTGGCCCTACCTGCAGCTTTAATTAACCCCCATGAACCGGTCCCGAAACACACTGTATGTGAGCTTTCAACTAATTAATTTTCACACACATGCACTCACATGCATATAAACAGCATTGAAGAGGAGAGTCCTGTGGGCTTATGGAAATCTAATGTTGCCCTGTCAAGTCAACAACAGATCCAGTTCCCCTGAGAAAGGCACCCACGGATCAGAAGGAAAATGAAGTTCTCGTGAACTTTCCCATTCTTGCCACGGCTACTAGTAAACAAGCAATCTCACTATAATTATTAGAGGTGCTTGCTAAGCCAATAAAAAGTAAGTATCATCTTCTCTTGTTCCTATCTTGACAATCATGACCTTAAGATAAGGTACAAATGACTCTTTAACAGGTGGGAAAGGGTATATTTTTAAACTAGTCCTGGAACATATCTGACCAAGAGAGCTTCTATAAACCCTGATTAGACTGCCAATTACCCATAAACCCTAGGGATGAAGGATTAGGACTAACTTACTTTTATTACTTGTGGAAAAACTTGAAACAATTTTAAATAAGTATAAAGAATGGCATTGATTTTGTTCATTTAATTTTTAACGTTATTAATAAAAATGTTGTTCAATTAGCATGTTTTTGTGTTTTGCTTTGGTACCGAAATTGGTATCGAGAACCGTGGATTTTCACTGGTATTGGTACCGAATACGGAAATTTTGGTACCGTGACAACACTAATTAGGACTATGACCTTCGACCCCTTATGTCGGCCTTGGGGGGGGGTCCTTCTCCTTCTCTCCATCTTTCTATCTTCTCTGAAAACAAAGTCAGTGTAATCCTACCCGTGAGCGCTGCAGTCCACTTCAATTACCTCCCTCGGCTGCCACTAAAGCTGCATTCTGTGGGGCATGGCTAATGAATCCCCCGACTCGCAACCTTTCCCCTCTCAAAAATCAATTCTTCATCCCAGTTCCTTCATTAATTTTAAAGTCGGATCTCTGACATTGTAAGGTATCCCTTAAAACCACCAGCATATGACTCTGCTGGGGGTTTTCACTTGCACCCAATGCAGCTGTCTATAAAGTCATGAGTCTGTTTGTTTGAGTCACTCACTAAGCGGCAGGTGAAAGGCTTTACGAAATTAATTTAGAAGCGGAGACTGGTCTGTTTGAGGTCTTTTTCAGCATTACAACCAGTCTGGATTGCTGAAATGTGCATTTAAAGTAGCTCTAAATATGACCACAGGTTGTCTTTATGTTTTTTCGAGACCTTTTTCAGCTTCAACAAAGCAGAAGTTTAGACTAAACGCACAAATGCATCCACTTAGCAATCACTCACACCTAATGAACGGTATAGCGTCAAGTGTGATCAGGCACTCAAAAGCATGTTACTTTGTTGCCTGAAAGCGTGTGTTTTACGAGCCCTCATGAAAGAAATCTAATATTCAAATGTACGAGGAGAAATGACAAATGGCTCTCTCTCAGTGATGAAAGGTTTACGTTCACAGGGGCGCTTTCGGCATTTGAGCTGGTCATCTGTCAATCTGTCCTCTCTGCATGAAGCGATCCGTCACATACTCAGACATACACATAGACAAGCGCCGGCTGAAGACGGCTTCATCGAAGCAGACATGGGCTGTAATCTCAGCGCATGATCATTACGAGGCATTTATCTTATTAAATTTGGGTCAGGAAATCATGAACTGTGTCAATATCACTTTTACAAGCTCTAATCCATGTGCCTTGATATTAAAAATCTGCACCACTCCCTCCAAGGTGAATTTGATTTACGAATGGACAGGTGCCCAATGATGCATCTTACATGTTTATGATTTCATACTATTTAATTACTCTCACTCTATTCACTTCAAATTCAAGCTATGTGTGTTTAGCATGCATAATCAGGTGAACAGGTGGTAGCTGACTGGCAGGCTATTGATTTATCTGACTGATGAGGTATAATGCTAATCATTATCTGCGTGTGTGGACATATGGAGAGCTTTAGGCCTGTCCGCTGGCCCCTCAATCCTCTCATCTTCTTTAAATGGCCACATTTGTCCTCCAGCCCCCTGGATGTCCACTTATCCACAACAGACCACCCCTGACCACCCTAGACCAAAGAAGGCCTGAGGCAGGAAAAGGAAAAAAAAACTTTCACTCAGACAGACACCCACCACTACTAAAAAAAGCCCTGGGGGACTTTTTAAAGAAGTCTTTTATACTCATCAAGGCTGCATTTATTTGATCATAAATACTGTAAAAACAGTAATATTTTGAAATATTATTACAATTTAAAATAGTTTTTTTCTGTATTAATATTTTTAAAATGTAATTTATCCCTGTGATAGCAAAGTTGAATTTATTCAGCCATTACTCCAGTTTTCAGTGTCAAATGATCCTTCACAGATTTTTCTAATATGCTGATTTGGTGTTCAAGAAACATTTCTTATTATCATCAATGTTGAAAACAGTGCTTAATTTTGTGGAAACTGTAACACTTTTTTTCAGGATTCTTTGATAAGTAGAGAAGAAAAGCATTTATTTGAAACAGAAATATTTTATAACAGTATAAATTCACTGAATGTCACATTTGATAAATGTAATGCATCTTTGCCAAATAAAAGTATTAATTTGTCTATTATATAATCTGACCCCAAACGTTTCATCTGTAGTGTATATAGATATTACACAGATATAGACTAAGAGTTCGAAACACTGCATTTGGTGCATAAAATTTAGAGCTTTAACAGTGTGTACAGATCCTTTTTACAAAGAAATTGAAGAAACACGCAAACATATTCATAAAAATATGTCCTGGGAAAAAGATGGGTCCTCATGGGCAACCAAGTAGTGACTAAAAATATTACAGCGAGATATTTAATGGGTTTCTCTTGAGCTGTCTCAGTGTATGAGTGATTTCCTTCTGTTCTCTTTAGTGAAGAGTTCCCTTGTGGAGTCAACACAATTACAGCAGCTTTGAGAAAGAGTACTTCTCCTGAATACACCTGTCTCTGGCACACTTGAAAGGACATCTCAATATCTTACTCCAAATCTCTGGATAGATGTGGCTAAGCCTCTGCCCTGCAGTCAGTTATGGCAGGAAACAATATATCAGACCGGCCCACAACTGCAAGCAAAAGAACTCGAAGAACCTGTGACATTTTGAGGAATTTAAACTCTAATCTTCTCTGCCATCAATGACACTTTAGAGGATAAGAGGATCTAGATCAGGTTTCCTATCTTCTGGCTATGAGATGCCACAGCAGCTTGGAAGTAGTTGGATTTCAGAGGTCTTCTACAGTCATATTAGCGTCAGTATGGCCCCGTGCCGAACACATCTGTTGCCGCCGATGGACCCACGGGCTGGACCGGCTCCTGACAGAAGTTTTGGGGGGGCGGGGTACAGGAGCGAAGAGGGGTGGAGAGGTAACGGGAGTTTGGGGGTTGGATCTGACGCTTGAGGCACGTGCAGCTTGGACATCTGTCCCTCTCTCCTACCCCCACCAGATAACATCCCCTCCACCACACACAAATACACACTACAGTGTGCGCTCACACACACACACACACAGCGATCTGCTGCCTTCGACGTTTCATCATCCCAAACCCCGATAGGATCAAAGAGGCCTCTCTAGACATAATGAGCCCGGTGCGAGCTCAGGGCAGAAGCCCAGACTGATATTGCCTTGGGGACAGTGGGAAATCAACGCTGCTTGTACGCCATACTCACTTTTTTCTGTCTCTTTCGGCTTTTGTTTGGTGGCATTAGCATGTGCGTGTTTGTCATCATCTCGACGTTCATTCAGATGCTGTCTCTGCTGCTTAGCCATCACCTGAGTCCTGTTAGAACACAACAGCTGGGATCCCTCACTCTCTCCATCTCTCTCTTTCACAGCTCATTGATGAAAAGCATCTGGATGCACTGATGTGGTGACTATGCACGAAAAATAAATTCCTCCATGTGTGAGAAACGCTCGGACCCACCAGGCTGACATTAATATTCAGGTTTCGTAACAGCTTAAGGGCTAAAAGTATATTAAACAGGACACACAATCCAAGTGAAAAGGCTTAAAGCTAAATTACCAATTTTGTGCGGTTTCACAACCATTGACAACTTTGGTTTAAATAGAAAAAAAACTGAAGTAAAGCTAAACACAAATAAGCAGTAAAAAAAAAAAGTTGTTTTCTACATAAAATAGCGTCTGCTGTACAAGCAAACAAACAAGCAACCAAATAAATATAATTAAGCAAAATAATAAAAATAAATAAAATAAAATACTAAACTAAACTAACAAAAAAAAGATTAAAGCACTTATTTGTTTTTTGTTTTTGCATATTATAAACAAATAAACAGCAGCTGTAATAGCGGGCATAAAACATCAAACTAACAAGTAAATAGGGAAAGAAATAAATAGCACTTGCAATATCTAAGTCATATATATACACACATACACATGCAATAAATAAAAAAATTTTGATTTATCTACAAACCATACAAAAACAAGTAAATAACTAAAATACCATTTAAAATATCTGCATTAAAAAAACAAGTAAATAAATAAGCAACTTCTAAATACACAAGAAAGAAAGGAACTTTATAAATAAATAAATAAATACATGTTTGTATCACTGCAATCTTTGGGTTGCATGTTCTAGGACACAAGTCAGCTTTACAATGCTCGTAAACCCTTAGCTGCAGCGGCAGACACTGTGTCAAGAAATAACAGTGATATTTCATCTTTTTACGATCCAAAAGCGCTACCCAGCACACCGATCCAGCCTGATGAAATGATATGCATTCTATATGAGGGACGGAAAGAATGAGAGATGGAGAGATGTATGAGACGTGCTGCCAAGGTACATCATTTCAAGGCTCTTAACTGCCCATAAACAGGCCCGTCTGGTCTTCCCCGAAACCTTTTAGCCCTCGCCATGTCAGGGCGACAAATTGAAGTTATAAATGAGTATTCTTTATGGGCAAAGCCGCATGTGCAGCGCTGGAGGTGGGTGTCGTTATCCAGGAAAGGAGGAGGAGGAGGAAGAGGGGGCATTTAACGGTGGGATCCAGAGGCACAGAGCCAGAGGAATCGACTCTAACCTCCACCCCATTCACTGTTAATCACTGTCCCACCAGCAGCTGTCTGAAGCAGCCCATGTTAGCTACATCAGGGTACGCCAGCCTCATTTAAATGACAGAGAGGTGGTGTTTCATACAGAGAAGACTAATGAAGAGATGGCCATCAGGGAGGGAAACAATCTAGTCATTTCAAATGTGCACTCAGACTGCATGAAGATTCAGTAAATGTTTTTTTGAGAATATTCGAATGGTTGATGCCCATCACACATAATCTTTCTTCTGAAAACTGTTTTAGAAATGTGTTCATGTCTAAACCCTTCAGAGCCCTCAATAGGAAGTTCATACACAAGATTCAGCTCGATCCTCGAGATAATCGCAGGCTCTCTGGTCTGACGCTAGATGGGGTCTTTAAAGGGGTAGATCACCTAAAAATAATAATTTTGGCATTTACTTACCCTTATGTCATTCCAAACCTTTACAGCTTTCTTTATTTGGTGGAACTTAAAAGACATTTAGATTTTATGTCCAATGTTGTTTTGGGCCCAGGGACTTCCTTTGTTTGGACAAAAACTGCTAAAATGTTCCAGTGTTGTTGTTAACCAAAACTAAATCTAAAAATGTTTTCATTAATTGCAATAAAGCCGAAAATAAAATTAAAATAAAAGAAAAATATATTTTTTTTTAATTAAATTTTTCTTCAGGACCTAACTGAAACTGTGAAGTACTGAAGAACTAAAATTACCAAAACTAAAATAAAAAAGTAAAGCTATATAGAAATATTTAAAAACGTAATTTTATTAAAATTTTATTTTCATTTATTTAAAAACATTTAAAAAACTAATAAAAACGACAAAAGCACATAACAAAATTATTAAAACAAAGTTAAAATGAAAACTGAAACTATAAAAGAAAAAACACAAAATATTAATAAATACTATAATAGTATAACATACTATAATTGGAAAAAAAAATACTATAGTTTAAAAAAAAAGAGAGCAAATTTTCAAAATATTTTTTAAAGTATGATTTTTCATACTTTTGGAATGGCAGAATTTTCATATTAGGGTGGGCTATCCTCTCCACCATATAGTCTACTACAGTTTTAAGAAATCATTTTGCCTGTCAGTCACATTTGCAATGCAATATGGGTAAGTTTCAGTTGCTTACATCACTATGTTTTTGTTATGGAATCTAGACTTCAATGGAGGCATTCTAATTCTCCACCAAACACAATAACACTTAATCTTGGCTGTTTTAGCTCTTTAACAATACATTTGTTAGCACTTACAGATCAAATCCTTTTTTATCAGAATAAATTATCTAAACTAAATCAGACAAGCCTTTCTCATCTTTGAAGCCTAATAAGCGGTCAGCTTCAAACCATTGGCATAACCTCCCTCACGTCCCAATGTCATTGTATTATGAAGCGTTTCGCAACAACTGAAGCTACAAAACCACTTCAATCAAGTGTTTTGGAGGGAAAACAGCTGCTCTGTGGGTGGCTGACTGTCTAACACATTCACCCTACTGTAAACTCATCATTATTCAGTGCTTGGGTAGTTGCGTGTGCAAACCGTTACCAGTCCCTGCGCCGCTGGACACAACGCTGGCCCACAAAACGCCTGAGTGGAGAACAAAAGTAGAGGAGATAAGGGGATGAGGGATGGGAGGATCTCTGTATTGATGGAACATCCAGGAGGAGAGCCCCAGGCCCCCCCATAGCTGGTCTTTTTGTATGCAGATACCGACAACAATAAGTCCATTAGTGATGTGGTCTAATCCGGCGTGTGTGGCAAACCACGGTGGAGGCTAATAGAGACATGGTCTTTGGAAAGAAAGAGGATTACTTTAATCTAGTGATGGTCTGCACTTCTCGAGCTTAATGAGAGGAGGAACCAAACTTTGTCTTTGTCCATCAACACCCCCCTTTCTGCTAATGAAACGTCCCCCAATAGTGATCCACAGCCATCTGGGGAAACTGAAATGTCCAACGGTCCAAAATGAGCCAGCAGGGTGAATTAAGGTGATCTGGGACTTTTTTTAAATTTGTTTTTGTTTACTTGTGTGATTGTCACTGCAACACTGCAGACCAACAAATGAGACCTCAACCACAAGATTGCAGTTAGATTATGACAGTGGTCATATAGACTTGATAGATTAAAATACTCTGGCCAATACGGATATTAAAATTCTATTCTATATATATAATATACTCCGATCGATCGGCCGGAGATCGTTATTGGCAGATAATCACATTTTATGACTCGATTGGTACTCACTAACTTGGACGATCTCACGAACCGATCGCAATTTGATGACGTCAACGCGTGATGACGTACATGATGCATGGGGATATAAATGATTTGGCGCCGCAGTCATGTCATCGCCGGTGTAGAAATGCTATGACGTTTCGAGAAACAATGAAAAATTCGCTATTTGTCATGTATGTTTTGCATGATGAAATGATGAATGGATGGTTCATTTTTAACAGCAGATTCAGTGACGTTAGAGCTGATCTGCACCTCACTGCACATGTCTGCGGCGCGTTACGACTCCACGGGAACCGAAGCTGATCACGGCCGCTCTAGTCAGTGCTTGTGTTTATACCGGCCAGCCGTCAGCCTACGTTTCTGAAGCGGCTCTCCGTGCTGCATGGCTAAAAATAGTCTTTTGTGAGTTGTCACAGCGTGGAGGATGGAACAAAACCTCGTCGGAGCTGTAAGGGGTAACGGTAACATAATACGCTGATCGTGGGCTGCTTTTAGGAGCTGGGGGGGGTAACGGTAACATAATACGCTGATCGTGGGCTGCTTTTAAATCAACATTTATTTATAAAACAAAATATCTTCTTTGGCCATATTAGCCTACTCAGTAGCATTAACACAGGCTTTACTCCGAACACACACACACACACACATGAAATCGTCTGCCTCATGAAAAAAATGTATTTAAAAAAAATGTATTTAATATTTGCATCATTTATGATTTATTTTATCCACCCGCGACCCACCCACAAATAATCAGAATGCATTTTTTTATTACCCCAACCGCGGATTATCCGCAGCGCTTGTGGATATAACCATGACCGAACTGTTTTGTTCTTTCAGTAGTTTAAATGTTTCTATTTCTTTTTCCCTCTTCAGTCTTCTATTGGACAGTATTAAACCTTATGTGTTACATCAGACTTCTCCATGTTGGAGTTTCTATTAATTTTGTCCTCACTATAACATTGGACAATGTTAAACTAAACCTAATGAGTTGCATCAAACTACTCCAATTAGTTCTTTTAGGAGTTTAAATGTTTTTTTTTTTTTAATTAAATGTTTATTTTGTCCTCCACAGTATACTATTGGATAATGTTTAAATAAACCTTTATATATATAAAAAAAATACCTTGCTACATGTACTACGTTAGGCTAACCGAGACTTGTCATTTGCACTTACATATTGTTGCTCTTTTGTTAGTTTTGATTGCTTCTATTGTCCTCATTTGTAAGTCGCTTTGGATAAAAGCGTCTGCTAAATGACTAAATGAACTGCAATAACATAAACAAACGTTACTGCGCATGCGCGCTTTTGTGGCCCTAACTTAACTTCCGGTAGACTTCCAAACAGAATCAATAACAACAGCTAAGTAGTCCCTCTAGATTATTTTTGTTAACAAGCAAAATATGTTTGCTGTGTAAATCAGACGGACTTACTGAACATGCAAATTCATTCTCTGCCAGCAGTCATCACCTTAACTTTAACTGCGTTTGTAGCCGGCGCCATAGCCAGACTGATAAACAAACACAGACCGGAAGTTAACTTCGGGCCAGGCACGTGCGCCCGATGAAACCGTCTATATAAAGCTTGAAGTATCAGAATCGGCATTGGTATCGGCCGATCACCATGACAAGAAATCGGTACTCAGTATCGGCTGCAAAAATCCTGATCGGAACATCCCTAATATATATATATATAAAACTTAAGACTGCAGCTGTTGCTGGGAGCTCTGGGGGAAAAAAATGATTTGGTAAACACAGCCAGTTCTTGCCTGAGGATCGCTTGAGGTTGGAAAGCTGATGCGAAATAAATTTATTGATTTTAGGACAGGTACTTTCTACAGAAATGTGCATAAAACAAAAGATTAGCTTATGTAATACACAGAGAAGCACAAATGTGGACTTGATGCTGCTTTTGAAGGAGTTAAATGGCATGAAACCTGCATCAAATATACTGTCAAAAGCTTTCATGCTGTTGTACGAAAACAAGTAGAGAGCTTGTAAATGGAATTTAACAACTACAGTGCTCTTTTACCACACCACACGTGGTACTGAAATCAGCAGAGCAGTCAAATTCTGAGAGCGCTCTGCATGATGCGTCAAAGCATATCAGTAGGACAGGTCTCGGGATAAGGCTTGACGTTGAAGCCTGTCCTCCCAGGGGTTTGGGGAAGCATTCTTGTTCATCCAAAATCCTCTGATCCTTCAAGGTGAGCCCGTCTGCTTAAAGGAGCTAGGTAGAGAATTATATGCTTTTGAAACAGACGTCACAAATGTGTGCAGGCTGAGACGTGCGCCGTCTCCTTTTTTTGATTAGATTGGCTGGGGAATTTGATTGGTTGAAACTACTTGTCATCTTTTGTTCCGGAATCTTTGTGTGATCAGTTTTTGTGACCTCGAATTTTTAAATTTACAGGAAAAGAACTGGGCCGGATTTGTGTTACTGTAAGGGACCAAAACCAGTAAAAGGAATTAAAGGCCAACGGAAATGTAACAGCTTAAGCAAGTATTGCTTTTGCTGGCAGTGTGTGTGTCTATGCCCTCCTACCTTCTAAAACAGACCAATATCCTGGCCCATTGCTCTCTCCCATCTCTCCGATGCCAGCTGGCAATGCCAACGCGAGAGAGGCAATCAATCATCCCAGGGCTGGTGCCTGCACAAACTCTCGGGGTATATGGATTGCACAGTCACATATGCAGTGGAAGGAAAATAATTTAGCATTCCAATGACCGGTTCCCATCAATCACAGCACATAAACAGGCTTACTAACTTCATTTTAAGCTTAACTGTTGTTTCCCCACTCTACAGATCTGAGGTGTTTTAAAAATGCTAGGCTAAAGTTCAGATCTGGATCAAGGGCATTTAAAAAAAAACATGCCATCCTACAGGAAGCACTTAAACTCACCTTGCAATTTAGTATGCCAGTAAAATGGACAATTACAATTTTATGATCTCTGTTAAGAAAATGAATAGATGCAATTAAACAGACCCTATGGTGGTCAGGCTCTCCCAAAGTCAACAACAATGATTACACATTCATTTAACCACAACCACAGAGTGAAATGACTGAGGGATATGAGGGATATGAGTAAGCAAAACTGCAAATGAAAATGTTATAAACCAGAAAGTTCAGACTCTAAAATCTAATTGGATGAGCCACATTCTGTGTGAGCTGCACACAGGTAAATGTATATGCAACTATTATTATCATTATGAACTATATTACTTGGCAGAAGAATTATTTATTGTGATTATTATTTATTATTATTATTGAATTGTATTTAGTTGAAATAATAATAATTGTTAAGTATTTAGATATTATTATTAATATTATTTCCATTTTATTATTACAGTATATTTAGATTTATTTAGATGATGATGATTAACTGTACTAATAATAAATGTAACTACTAATTTAACATTCAAACCAAGTAAACTGGGGTGTAACTACAGAGAGATAAATGAGAGTTGTTGATGTCTCAGAGTTGGTGGCAATGATTGAAAGTGGATGGTGGCTCCCCTAGGGTGTCAGAGGTGGGCTGCATTGTCCCTCGTGTCCTGTCTGCTCTGGTCATAACCCTGACTATACAAAAGCACACAGATGCACCCCTGCTCATCAAGTTGAGTGGGGGTTTAGTCCAAACTCCTCCTTGCACCACCTGTTGCTCATTCAGCTAAACACTCTCTCGTTTCCTTTTACATTTCCCTCTCTTTTTTTTCTTTCTGTCCCCCAGCAGTTTATTATGACTATCTTCACTGCATATCTCTCCTCTCCCTCCGAGGTGGCCTTGTGTTCATATGTCTGATCTGTGTTACTTGTGGCTGGCTTTAATTAATTCATTAGGTAGTGAGAGAGTTAAATAGCCCGGGGACAGAAGGCTTGTGTCTGAATGACCCCACCCTGTCAGCGGTCTCCCTGACCCCTGGAGTTCGACGGGCTAAGTGATCTCATTATTACTGCACGGACACACACGTAGCCACATGCACGTCTGGACAGACCGGGTCGGCTTGGCTGGTTAATATGCATTTGCTAGAAAAATGCATTTGCAACTTGGCACCTCTTCAATATTTTGGGAAATTCAGGGAGATTAACAGCTCACATAGTCACAATGAAGGCTCTGGAATAATAAATCTACTTTGTGGATGCATCTCATCAAAGTCTGAACGAAGTTCTACTGAAATTGTCTTCTGAGCCAGAAATCTGATTCATGCAGTTTTTATAGCTGCATCAGGGCGTGTCGGTGCATTAGTGCTACAGTAAAGGACTGCTCAAATTTAATAAAAAATCTTTACAATGCTTTTTTACAGTGCTCTTTTCTGCTGGTTTCATAATCAATTTATACTGAGGAGTTTCAAAGTCTTAACTGCTCCAGGCCACCCTTCAGCACTTAAACGGAGTCTAGATCCAAGGCAATAAGGTTAATAGCACAGAGGGCAGGCGGCCCAGAGGGGGACAGCATGCCCTGCTGACCATAAGCCACTATTACTTTAGATTTGTCCTGGACTGAGGGGCTTTACCCCTGCAAGTGCAAGGAGAAGTTTAGACTAAACCCCCACTCAACCCCCATAGGCTTATCTGTCAGGATGTCTCCAGCTTAAACCCTAGAGGTGCAGAGTGACCCATAAGCAAACTCTTCCATCGCTCGCAGAATGGCACAACTCAGTCTTTCTGCAGACCATACTAGTATTTATAATACTTTAATATTATATTACATTTAAAATATATTCAATTAATTATAATTTAATGATTATTAATTATTTGGTACAATATATGAAAATATTGTTAAATTAAATCAATAAAGACTTAATAAAATAAATAATATATTTATATAAAAATCAGTATTTAAATCTAAAATACTAAAACCATTTTTTAAATAAATATTTACTATATATTGTTAACTAAACAAAAAAAAATAATAATGTTAACTAAATATAAACTTGGAAAAATGGAATGTGTTCGATAGAATAATGTGTGGAGAATCATGAAATTTCGCCTAGGTTGAGGACATCATGACAATCCTAGTTACAATTCAGTCCGAACTGGTTGCTGACCTGTGTTTTTGCAGTACAACTGGTTTTTGGGACTGTCCCCATAAGTGGAAAAGTGTGAAAGTTTCTCGTCTCTCACAGCTAATCAAAACAAAAGTATCATTTCTTTCTTTCACCTGTTCGTTCACAACATTCCACAGAACAGCTGCTGTTCTGTCTTCGCCTGTTCTCCTGGAAACCAGTCCTGACCCCACCAAAACAACTTTGATTAGAAGCTCCAAATGGCTGATGTTTACCCATAAGCCATGCAAAAGTATAAAGAGGGGCGACACCAAATGCTGAGCATCATTTAAAAAGTAATAAACCACAAACCACAGTTTAACCATCACAGATCCATTCCCTTTCATCTATAATTTAACGTGTGAGAGTTCTGTCACTGTAAATCATCCCAGCTCCGGCTTCATCATCTGAGTAATGTAACCGTGCCTACATAACTCATCACCTCGACCATAAATACCGCCTTCAAAAGCAGCGTATATAAACAGGCTGTTAAAACACTCTCTGGGAATTCGGTCCCTCCCACGCATACCGGGCCAAGAGCCTGTTTATTCTCACCAGAACATCTTGCGTTTGACCGAAGATCTGTGCCCTCCTAATGTACGACACGCTGCCTGCTGGTGGCAGATCAACACGCCTGGCATATGGGTGCCCTCCTTCTCCTTTCTATTTATCTTTCTACCTCCCTTTCTCGCTTTATATATACCTCTCTCTGCCAAACCCCCAAAACCTATGAACCAGACAAGCTCTATGGCTGGCAACAGACCCCTCATCCCCGTCTCCCGCCCACCACCTGGCTGATGGAGCCGTGCCACGATGGAGAAAGATGATCTCCATGCAGAGAGCTGGCACTATGTGCCCAAATCTCATCACCACAATGCCCACAGAGCTTATTCCATCAAAATAAAGCTATTCTGAACTTTTATTGCATTAAAGGGATATTAAAGGGATAGATCAACCAAAAATGGAAATTCTATCAGCATTTACTCACCCCTTACCACACGGTGCGACTTTTTTCTACTGTGGAACACCAAAGAAGCTATTCTGATTTTTTGTTTTCAAACAGTCAAAATGTAGTTTTGGACCCATTGACTTACATTGGACCCATTGACTTACATTAAATGGACAAAAACAGTTGAAACATTTGTCAAAATATTTTATTTTTTGTTCTACAGAAGTCGCAGTAAATGTGCGCAGTCATATGTTAATGTACCCGCTATGATGTCACAATCAGTTTAGTCTTGCATAAATGGCCTCATTAAACTAATTAGGGACATTTACATTGTGAAAGGAAGTGTATATACTGAATATAGCTCATATTTTTGACTGACTAAGCTATACAATCAATGTATATTATATCTATGTGATTTCTTAGAGGAAATGTCACATTGTCATCTCACAGGAGAGCCAAACATATCATAACTAATGATGTAGGCAACCTGGATGATGGGGGCACAGATAAAGGACAGGACGGACGGTTGTGCGGTTCAGGAATCTAGACCTAGAATCAACTCCTGCGGGGTTCTAGAACTATTTGTGTACCAGAACTCTTTCCACTGCGCACATTCAGTCTACAGTTAATGATAATGACAGTCTCGTTTGAGGAACATAGACTGCAAGCGTTTCTGCTCAATGTCAGAAGAACTCATCCAAAATCCTTTCATTTGTAGGGGTAAACTTGGGAATTTCAGATGTTTGATTATGCGTTTAGCTTGTTTTCGGTTCACTGAGGTAAAAACATATTTTGTAGACACTGCTGTAAAAGGAGTTACCAAATTCCCAAGCATAAAATTTATAGTTTCTATCGTATTCTGGATGAAAATGGAACTTTGGAAAACTAATTTTCTCAGCAACAATATAAAATGTTTTATTCAACAGACCATCTGTTCTGCAATCCTCACGGATCATGAACTTACAATGACCTTGGAGTTGTGAAACCGCACAGTGTCTTTTAGGTGCCGGATATCACTAATAAATGAATCTGAAATGTAGGTTAATGGTTTTGGTAATAGCATCACACAGTCAGTCCTATATAATTGAATGGAGTTATTGTTCAAATCCAATCTGAAAACTCAAATATTTTTGATATGAAAATATGAGAGAAAGATCATTTTCAATGCTGATAAGAAATAAAAATCAAACTGAAAAGAAACCCAATCTGAAAACACTCATTGAGAATGAGAATAAATATTATCCTGCAGCAAATAACCATTATTTCCAGCTTTAGAGAGCTGCAACAACTTCAATTAATCCTGAAGTCATCAAAAGGAATATAGTTTATTTGCTTTCCCTTTTAAATAAAGATATTGCAGCTCAACGGGGAGGTTCAGATCCTAATTAGATAGCAGAGTGTGAGTGAATTGTAAATGCTTTGGGTTTTGAAGCGTTTTGCAATAAGAATGCATGGAAGAGGAATTTAATAGACAGGATTTATGAGTAGCTGGAGACCAAATCTCCGTTTTGGCTTTGAATTGTGTGAAAATGGTGCTATTCTTTCCAAGCAGTGACAGAACATGGGGACTATTATGTCTCGCTGATATCTCAGAGCAGATGGTGAAATACTCGAGCAGGTGAAGGATCTTTCCTTTGACAACACTAGGGATGCACCGAATGTTCGGCAACAGAAATTATTTGAATTATAAAAGCACATTTTGGCTATTTAATTCATGCAATGGTGAAAAAAAAAAGGCAAAATACTTGTGGAAAAAACTCGAAAAACCATATTCGGTATTCGGTATTCGGCCCAGTGATTCATTTTCTTCGTTTTCGGCTTCTGCCAAGAATTTTCATTTCGGTGCATCCCTAGACCAGTGTTTCCCAACCTTTTTTTAGTCGCGGCACCCTTTGGTACCGAACAATGATATGACGCGATCAAATAGCAACCAGCGAAGAGTGAGAGGAGCGCTCTTTATAATGCAGCACACAAGTCAGCAGTGTGGAAGCATTTAAAACTGTCTGAGAAAGACGCAAAAATCATTACAAGCACCAGCGAGAGACTGTTTAGGCCTGCATCGCATGTCTTCGATGAGAAGAGGAAGGGGTGATTGTTGTTGGTTACTGTATGATGATTGAAATCGCGAAATGGCCTTAAACAATTAGTAAATAAACTGCAGAACGT